>NC_040018.1:18694832-18996783 GCF_000972845.2 Larimichthys crocea | reverse complement strand
TTCATTTAATTGCATTTTGAATGTTGGTCCTGTGTCATCTGCTGTATTTACTGTGTACACTTTATATTTATGTTATAGATAAGAACATAAAATTGTAATGTATGTGTTTGACTTGCTAATTAATAATTCAGTAGCTCATAAGAGAGACAATAATACACTGATATTCTACATACCAGGTCAAAGTTTATTCTTCAGAGAAAACTAGTTTATCAAAGCATGAAAGCAAACACTCGGGAGATTCTTATATCTACCCCTCAAGTGTTTATTTCCCCCTCTTGTGGGCCCACAGAGTTGAGTGTGTGTGTGTGTGACTGCACTTATATGTATGCATAGAGTTATCCCAAGGACTGACCTGACACTTGGTTATCTCCTCTCTCCTTTGGCCTCTCTGTCACATACAGAGTAGGGAGTGATGAGTGGCACAGGGAGTCCCTTAAGTAAACGATACAAGCCATGCATTATGGATCCTCACGTAAGTAAACAGGACCCAATGACCTTTTGGACCAATGGAGAGGGCAGCAGAGAAAATACTCCCACAGCAAAAAAAAAAAAAAGAAAGAAAGAAAGAAAAAGGTAGGCAGCTTGTTTTCTTTTATTACACCAGGATGTGATAGGTGCACCAGGAGGAGGGAAGGTGAGTATATATTTGTATTTAAAAACTCTTCCCACTATTACTGGCACATTTAATTCCCAATTTAGGCAGTGCTAAGTGTAGTAAAAATCTACAGTAGCATAAGGGGATCTGCATCGTCTTGATGCCACACGCCACCTGTGAACTCCACAAATGACACTGTGAGTACTCAAAGAAATCAGTGAACAACTCCATCACTGTTTGCTACTCTGCACAACAGCTGTCCAGCAAGAGAGAAGAGTAAACAATTATCGAAGGTAAGCCTGTTAGGAGGGGGCAGATAAATGCCATGAGAATATTCAACCGTGAGTACAAAATACATATTAAACACGCTCACACATAGTTGACCAAATGGAACAATACAAGCAGGGAAACTGTTTAATAAATAATGTGAAAATATAATATAAAACACAAAGCAAACAAACAAACAAACCAAAACAATCTGTAGAAAACAGAAAAAGAATAAATCTTTTAAATTAACAACCAACAGACTGAAAAGAAACTTAAACAGTAAATAAGCCTGTATAAATTAATTAGTGAATTCAAACAACCCAAAAAGGAAAGAATAAACACACTCGTATTTTAATTGACCAGTGGCATTCCTAGTGTCCCAAATGGAGAGCTTTAGGTCAGTGCAGGCTGAGCTGCAATACCAAACCAGTTGCAGTGCAAACAAGACCAAGGAAAAAAAATGTTACGTTACGTTTAATTGGAAATTATGTTTTGGCCAAATAAAATCAGCCTGAAGTTAAAATAAAATGAGCCCACTTTACAAAGGAACAATATCAGAAACAAAAAATCTATAGCACACAATCACTGAGAACCACAACCAAACAACAGATAAACCAGCTCCAGGAAGATGTGCGAAAGCTACAAAAAGTGGTCCTCCACCAAGATATAACTCTGTATGGTGTCCCCCTATAATTTAATGTGTCAGTCTGATTTGGAGTCATTCAACATACAGTTGGGACAAACAGTTGTGTCATCCACATAGCAATGAAAATAATTGCTAATATGTCTTTAGGCATGATTTTCCCCAGGTAGCATGTATATGGTAAAACGAAGACCCAGAATAGACCCCTGGAAGACCCCACAAAAGAGAGGAGCATAAATGGAAGAGGTATCTCAAGCCTAATAGAGAAGGACCTGTTCAACATATGAACCAATCCAGTACCACAACATAGTTTTCAGACAGCTGATAAATTCAGTACATTGTGGTCCACTATTTGAAGTCAAGAAGAATTAATACAGGCTTATGTTGGTACTAAGCAGTAAGTCATTGGTGACTCAGAGAGTGAAAGTCAAATTAAGAATGTTCAAATATCTGATTGTTGAAGTGATATTTTTTTCTAAAATATTCTATAAAAATGGCAGCACAGAGATAAATCTACAATGACTTAAAATCAAGGGAGGATTTCTTTAATATCTTTAAAATCAAGTGGGGCTCCAGACTGATGGGCAGGAGGATGATTTTAAAAGTGCAGAGCAATGTTCCAAGCTTGACAGAGAGATTTCACTGAGGTAAGTGAATGTTGAAGGTGGGCAGGAGTCATTATCAACTCGTCTCGAAGCCATCTGAATTCTTCGGTTATTTGTTGCAGATCTCCACTGTTATCTTATAAAAGTACTGAAAAGAATTCTTCACATCTCTCTGGGGAGGACCTGTCTGGCTGGCAAGTGTGAGACTAATCGCAGAGTTTATGGTTTTAAAGGATTCTGGGATTGTGTCCATGTTTAGCAATCAGTTGTGAGTTTTGATTTCACAATAACTAGAAATCAGAAAAACAAGAGAGACACTATGTGAATCCTTCTTTCATTTCAGCCCTGCCATCCCCGATTTGTGTTACTAAATTCATTATTTCTTTGTTTAACCATAGTAGAGAAGAAGATTTTAACTTTTTATAACTGACAGGAGCTTTCAAATTATGTATGAAAAAGCTCTGGAGTCAAACCCCACACATTAAAGTCACATGAGTGACTTCATTGATCATTCATCACTAGTTCTTTGAGTTTGAGTGCATTCTGATAAAGTAGATGTATTGTACGTACAAAGTCAGTGAATACATTTACACATAACTAGGACTTGGTATGTAGAACCTGTATTCTTCTCCTACATTTATTCTGATACAATGAAGATGATGAATGTGGTAACCAAAAAGTAATATTCTTTGGTATCCAGACAAGTTCAAATGGGAGACCTGAGCTTGGCAAAAGTCAAAAAGGATATGTCAAAATTTAACGGGGCCATGAACACAGAAATGACATTTCGATTGTGTTATAAGCAGAAACAATAACGCTGACAACCAACAAAGAAAGAACTCAGGGAAGACAGGAGGCAGTCAAATTCTTTACCATATTTAAAGGAAAAGGTAAACAACGAATGTAGCTTTGAAAAATGTGGGGGGTGGAGAGAGAACTGTGGGGGTTGTGCCAGACAAAATAACCAAAGTACAAAAAAATAGGGCCCAGCTCAACCTTTCTCTGTGAGAAAAGAAAAAGCAAACAAAAGGCCTGACTATCTTATCTACAAAAATATCTGAAAAGAATAAAAATACACCTGAGGCAGCAAACCATAACCTAGTGTGATAACAATTACTTTCTAAGTGCACAAATGTATAGGGTACTCCAGTCTTACCTCAGTTCTATCCCCCAGCACAAACCTTCATAGAGCAACAGCAAGTCAGAGAGCAAAGACAGAAAGCCAGAGCAACACAAGAGAGAGGCTTTTAAAAGGTGTCCTCCGTCTCTGATTGGCTGACTGACTCAAGGGTTAGCCAATCCCCAGCTCTTCTGGAGCCCACAGGTGGCAGCCAACAGAGACACACACACACACACACACACACGCACACACACACACATCTATACAAGTAACAATTGGATTAGTGTTGAAGTTAATTTAAATCAGATTTCAGTGATGTGAAATTGTGTGTGTTCCAGTCAGGTCTATCGAAGTCAGTTCTTTTTTGGTGTTTTTCCGATCTAAAACTCAAGCAAAAGGTCTAATCAATCAATATTTACTCTTACTAAAGTAGTCACTACCGCCAACTGATTCATAAACCCATGTTAAGTTTACAGTATGTGGGTTGTGAATGCTCAAATTGTTCATCTACAGGAACAAACAAACAAACAAACAAAACAAAAAAAAACATTTAAAGCTGCACAATGTGGTCATAAAGTTGATTTTCTGGGATGCAAATAGAAACCATCCATAGGCACATACTTAATAAAGGTGACCTTTTTTTTTGCCTCAGCGTGTCTCTTTTAGTTAACCTTATTTCCGTATGACTGGTTGCAGAGAAGACAGGTATGTTGTACCAAGAAACTGAAGCACATTCCTTCTTGGGGAAATCCTGCTATTGTGCATACTGTTTAACTGTCACAGTTACTGGGACACTTTATGGAACTTAGCCATAGTAAATGTGTAAATGTATTCACTCTAACTTACTGTTATTAAGTCCACCTATATCTTTTTTTATTCTGTGACCAGCCAAAATGTCTACTGTGCAACCACCATTTTATTTTTGGAGAGCAGTCTCCTATATGAACTCCTCCTGCATCCTAGACATCATCCTCACAAAGCTGCTGAAGGTGGTATCTTCTACTTTTATTTTTAACAAATACATTGCTTCCAGTTTTAAGCATTTCATTGTCCCCTTATTACTAAATAAATGTATTTTGGACCCTTTGTTCTTAAGTAACTATACTATAGATCAATTTCAAAACTGTGTTTTCTTTTTTTAATCTAAGGTTCTGGCAAATATAATACTTTAGTTTATGTATTCTACAGATAATAATACTGTTTTTTGTTAGTCTGGTTTTAGAGCACTTCACATTACAGAGACAGCCCTTGTTAAAGTTACCTATGACCTAGTGCTGACTACAGATAGAGGTGACTATAGAGGTGATTTTCATTCTTATAGATTTGAGGGCCACCGGGGCACAGTTCTTACCTTACAATACTCATATCTCTCCAACTTTTATACACTCTGGGTAACTTTACTTCCTCAGTGCCTAGCTGTGGTGTCTCTTTCAGTTTCTTATGTTATTCAGAATTATAAAGTCCTTTCCCATTTCTATGTTGATTACCCTAAGCTATATATTCCATTAAAACCCATAAATTCTTGCAGCCTCTGTAATATCACAACTTTGATCTGCCTCTGAAATCCTAGATGTCCTTAAGTTTACTGATCATGAATTTGAGGTCATTCTTCTTGGCCCCCCAAATTCTTTCAGCTCTTTTAGTGCTGATCTTCACAGTCTCTCAAATAATATTAAGCAGATGATAAGCAGGTCTTGGATTTTTTAAAAAAAAAAAAAAAATGGTACATGCTTTGACCTGCACTAAAAAAAATAAATAATTTATTTACCTGGAACGTGCCCTCTTGACCATGGAGGTCTCGAGTTGCAACCCTGCTGGTTACTCCCAGGTCACAGTTTTCGACAAAGGGTGACCAGGCTAGCCTCTTGGCCTAATGAGCTCAGCCACAGTCCCTTGCTTTTGTTTTTTTGGGGGTTTTTTTTTAAAGCAAAGATGACATTGATAAAAGCAATACATTTATATTTTTGTGATGAAGCACCCCTAGTTTCAGAGTGTCTTTCCACAGTATTTCAACTTTAAATGTATCTAATATATATACATAATGTCATATACAACTCATCTGAGGCATGGACCTGTACAAAATCCATGTGGACTACTAACCCAGTTCTCAAAGACATACTAGTTTCAGAGGTAAATTTAGAACAATGGGCCCCAGATTAGAATTATGGAGGAAAAGAAAATGAAACTAGCTGCAGGTATTTGTCATTGTCATCTATGAGGAAGCCCCGGATCCTGGGGATTCATCATTGTTGCGACAGACTCCAGTGGATACATTTCCTTTACCTTTATCTAAAAGAAACAACCCACAACAGCTTGATTTCACAAGACCAGTTCTCCTCACATTACCTACCACTCAGGAGTGTAGTGGAGGGTAAACCCACATTTCAAATTTAGAAATAGCATTTTTCAAAATCTCCAGGGTATTTTGCAGAGTTTACATTGGCTAGTGCTTTTTGTCTTTGGTAAATTCTGGAAACACTGTAAAATGTAAAAAAACAAACAACTGAACCGTTGGCGCTGCTGTTTTTTGCTGGACAGGTACTGTGCAGGTAGCTGCATTTCCTTGTTAGGTGCTGCTGAGGGCATGGAAGTTATGTTAGTAAAAAAATATTCCATTGCTGATGAAATTCTGAAAGTCTTTTTATTCCTGTATAGTACTATGTTCATGAAACACAGTATAAAACTCTATAATAAACAATAATATATATTTTGATAGAAAAACTTTCTTCAGTTGTGACTTATTGGAATGGAGAGCTATGCTTTGCTATGATTCTAATGAAGAAGACAGTGAAGCACTTTTATCTCGCAAAGTATTTTCTTCATCCCTCCTTCCTTCAGCTTTACTCATCCCAAGATGACCTTTATGAATAATGAGATGCTCCAAAGGTAGCCGTGACAACAGGTCTTCCTTGGAGGCTGCAAATAGGCACCGAGATAAAGTAATTCAACACCTGACAAGGAAGTGCAGTGTGTTCGTTTCATCCTCTGAACGGGGGGGATGGAAGTCTGCTGATTAACGCTGACAGTCTGAAGAGAACATTGTGCCAGCACATTAATAATAAACTCTTTAAATGCCTGTGCATGCTTTTAGAGAAGGTTATACAGCCATGAAAGGAAGGTAAGATGTGGGAATGAAGGATGACCAAGGGATGGCAGCAGGGTTAAAAGACAACTTGGCTTGGTTTCACAGACTTTATTTGCAGTGCTTGTCCTATTTAAAGGTCTTAAGAAGAAAAATTACAATTTTGGGGGGGGATACTAATTAGCTATTTTTTTCAGCATTGGAGGATATTTTAGTATGTACAAAGTGCATAATTAATAAGCTAAGAAACTTAAATGGCTTCCGGGGTGTTCAGCATTAATTGCTTCGGCAAATTAACATATCCGCCCCATCATTTTCTCCCACTGTGACTTTATAACTCCAGCATATTCTGTGTGAAGAAGAGGCTTCATCACAGGGGATCAGAGAGGTCATGAACCTGACAGTTTTAGAACACATGGCATATTTATGGGGTTTATAAAGTATGTTTTAATGCTTGTCCATCTTATCTAAAGTCACAATCTGTTTCTTCTAGTCTTCAATTTCCTGTTCTGCTTCAAAACATGTTCAAATGCTTTTAGGTGTGTCTTAAGATCTGTTTGCATGTATGAATGTTGGTCCGGGTGTTTGCTCTAAGCACAGAGAAGGACAGATGCCTCAAGCACAAAACAGCAATATGGTAAAAAAAAAAGCTTCTGTGGCACTGAACTGCATTCATTTAAAATGTGAAAGTTGATAGGAAAAATAATGAAAATTAATGGGCCCAATGCCGGTGATTACCCACTGCATTGCTTAGGACACTGCTCCCTCTCAGATCATGTGAAGCCCCACCTTTCACAAGATATTTAAGGTATTTGAAGCACTAAATCACATACTAATATGGTATATATGTGAAGACATATATATTTTAAATATTTATTTTACAGTTTGGGTTCACAAAAGTAAGGTTGTATTTGTTCAATTATATGCCTCTGCATGAGTCATTGTTCCTGAGAGACCAAGGATTAAAAAATATACTTAGGGAAATGACAGTCTGGGTTAAAACTTAGTTGACTTGCACCCCGCATAGATGCAATGATGTGTGCCCAATGTGCCAAACCAGTGTGCCAGCTCAATGGGCGCAACTCCCCCAGTGTCAGATGACCAGGTTGTGAATCATTGATCTGAGCAAATCAATAGCCAGCACGTCCATCTCGCGACCACTCTCAGTGGGTTGCCATCTGTGTGTGTGTGTGTACATATCCTGTCCGAAGCCATCGCAGGAGCCCATCAGCACACAACAGGTGGCTGCCATCTGGGTCCCGCCGCTTAACACACAGCATGGTTCCCTGTGTAGGAGAGTGTTGTATGTATGCATGAGTTTGCAAGCTAGAGTGACCATAAAATGTCACGTGTGGGTGTGTATCCTCACTGACTGTACTGTGTGTAAGTGCTGTTGAATTGAGTCAGTGCAAGCATGTAAGAATGTGAACGTGCATGGCGTGTCTTGTGTGAATCTCTCTGTAAAATGTGTGTAGATGGAGATACAAAGTGGCACTGTGGATGTGTTGGCCGACACTGAAGAAGGTGGGGTGATAATAAAGTGGTAACAAGGTACGTGCTGTTTCGGCATGCCACTGTCATGGTGGTTGGCTGTGAAATATTTTGGAGGAAGCTTTTGGCTTGTGTGCATGTTTCGCACTAAGTGTACAAACATGGAAGTGTGGTGCGTTGGTGTGAGTTTCTGACACTTCTTGACAAGCTCCTTTTCTCGCTCTTCAGACTCACGGAGCTCTCTGCATATGTGTGTGGGCTTGAGTCATGATACTCTTGTCAATAATTGCACATGGGCTCCTATTTTTCTGTTGAAATGGGGACAAACCTATCTCCAGAGTGGTCCTTCAAGGTTGATTTAATATTTTCATGGCTTTGTATGAACAGATTCTGTATCTGAAAACAGTATATTCCTGGAATTTGTTAAATAGCACATCTAAAAGATCCCCCACTTCAAGCATCACATGGTGCAAATACCGTTTTTGGCAATTACAGCTTTGAAAGTACAAGCTTTATATGTTATGCTTCTGTAGAATACAGCTTAGATAGGAACATTTGTAGAGGATCCTGTGGTTTGTTTGTTTTTTTCCCACTCCTTTCAGTTAGGTACAGATGTAGTATTTGATGCCCTGAACTGAACCTCTTAAGCAGTATTCTACACACAAATCCTGCTATTTTAGCTAGATGAAACCCAGAACCATTGCTCCAAGGATGCAGTCCTGGTGTAGGGCAGACATGTACATAGGTGTACTCAGAAGAACACAAAGTACCTATGCTGCATGTATGTGCATATACTCTGCACCACACCACTGTCTTTAGCCCACATTATGACTTGACCTACATCCCCTTCTCCTCAAAAGTAGAGGTCCAAACTCCCAAGTCACGATACACTATAGCTTGGGGTTGAGGAGCAGATTTACTCCATGTCCAATTTCTTTTAAAAATGTTTTACACTATTAAATGAAGCAACTGTAGACATAATACTACAAACATGATTTGGTTGAATAATTACTACAGCATGATTTGATGAAAAAATGTGTGTGACAAAATTAAACAATACAAAGTATATTTAAAGTGAAATACATTTTGCTGTTTAGTTACATCTACTTGTATGGTGTGTGTGTGTGTGTGTGTGTGTTGAGAATTCAGCTCCTGGCTATAGTTTGATTTACGTGCATGTTGCAGGCAACCCAACCCATTATCTGCAACATCTATCACTGCCACAACCAACAAGGACGACGCACCACACACACCCCTGCTCCTGTGTTTGTATGTGTCTGTGTTGATACAAACATGTGCATATGTTTCCATGTGGATTTCCAAGTGTGTATGTGTGCACATTAACATGCACGCACCGTGTGCTTGCAGAGGCTTTGTCCCAAATCCCCAAACAGTACTACCTGCTATCAGAGTTACTGTTACACAGGCTGCGCTGTGGAGCAGAAAAGTAAACACACTATGAAACTCTCTGAGTCCCTTGGTAAAACTAGCAGTGGCCATACATCACAAGAAAGTGACCTGAAAAAAAGGAAAAAAGACAGATTCGGGTTCATAGGCAAGGATTGTTTCACTACTAATTGAAAGGAGATGACGCTTGTTTTTGAACTATGATTATAGTTTAAAAGTAAACAGTTTTTTCAGGTCACATCTAAATTAAAAGACAGAATCAGTATGCAGTGGTGTTGTGTTATGCAAGTACAGACAATGGTTTCCTTGCTAAAAGGAAAGTCTACATCAAGACACAATAGCATAGCGTGATGATAATGTACAGACTCCTCAGTGAATCAAGTCATTATATTTTCACTCGTTTAATGTTTGCTCAACACTAGGAGGATTTTTTTAGCCACACTGGTGTTGTGGTTCTGGGAATCAAAGTATGTAGTAGTTTAGATACCAGATGAACTCAGCCTGCCAGATCTTATTTGGGGTCCTGCGTTTACCGATGTCATAGCACATCAACACATTATGAACGGCTGTGTGTCAGAACAGAGATGAGAAAGAAACAAGATGGCTCACTCGTTATCAGCATGCTGAGTCTTCTAAATAGTATCTTGGGTAAATTAAATAACTTGGCACCCCTTTTGCTAACCTTTAATAAGTTGAAGCAACACTGCTTGAAATTGGTATACTGGTGGAATACTACTGCTAGACTACTATACCCATATATTATAATTACATTACTTATGATCAAAAACTACAAGTTGACAACTTCGAGCAAATGCAACAACACAAGACATAGCACCATGCTTATATTACATACTAGTCCAATAGCAAGAAGACCAGCTTGGCGTCTGTCTTTCAGCCTTTTATTTGACAAAGCTCTCACCAACTAACTATCAGTCCCAGATTTACTCATCTGACAGCTTCTTGCTTGGTCACTCTCTCCTTTCCTCTTTGTAGCTTCCTCCGTCAGCATCACCTTCTGTCTTTTCACCTCGAACATAGAGGCCGCAAACCCCAGTTATACCCGCTGGTTCTGGCATGACACCAACTCCACTTCCCATCAGCATTCTCTTGTTTCAGACCTGAAAAAACCTCCTCTTCTTCCCGGTGGTCCATAATACCTGTTTTACAAACCCTAAAACTCCCACGGTGCTCTGCGTTCACAGTCTGGTCAGCCCAGACTAAAACAATGGACTTAGCATTAGCAGCGGATATAGTTCACAGCACTTTACTTTCTGTCCATCAGGTAACTCACAGAGAATTGAGGTAAAGCAGCCGGAGCACATCAGGGGAACAGTAGAAACGTTTTCTTCAGAAAATATGATCCAATTATACCAAAATCAGTCAGAAAGTGTGTAACTTAGTGCATTAATATGTGACGTCCTTCTCGCGGGCAATCATATCCATAGCACAAAGTTACATAGTGCAAGAAAAGGCGTATGGGACAGAGACACCATTCATTTAATGGTAGAAAAGTTACCATGGATGTTGCCTGGCCTCGACATTCTGAGCTGTGGCCCTGAAGATTTTTGTCTTCTGCCATAGATAGTGGGTTGTCACTAAAAATAATAGTGAGCGAATGAGAGACAGAATTGTTGATGTCATAAAAACTTTAATCATAAAGTCTAATGTTAATCTACAGTTCTGTAGTTAATCAGTGAAGTGTATGAATGACTGCAGACATGAGTCTCTGTTAACAGTGACAAACAAACAGACAGATCTGCATCATATACACTTGCATAACGAAACCTTGTATTCATCCATTCAGATGGCAGGCGCTATATTATAATAAACAAAAGACCTATTTGCATGAGACTACTTTTACCAAGGGACCTCATGTAATTTAGAAATGACCCTCCATGTCTGTGTTTTGTGCAATGCATTTGTACAGGATAAGCATAGTATACAAGTATATATTTTACTCAAATTTACTGACATTATCCATGAACTTTTGTGATTGTAAACATGTCCTTTTCTCTTTCTTTCTTTCTTTCTTTTTTTTTTTTTAAATTAGTGGAATAGCATGCCAGGTTGATGTGTGTGTGTTGATGATGATGGTGAATGTGCGCAGCACTAGCTCAGCCGCAACCATGGGGACCATCTTTCCTTAAAGACTGTGATGCTGCTGTTGTTGTACGCACCAGTGATTTTATTTTTGTGCATTCTGAAATAAAGTTGTTCCAATGGTTAATATTAATTAAATTTGTTTAATACCAGTTTGAGAGAGTTGTTTCTTGGCAACAGTTTGGGAAATGAGCAATCTGTTCTTGTATTTGTTTGATATGTTGATTTCTGAAGTGTTTCCGAGCAAACAGAGCAGTGATGATGGAGGGATTCTGTAGTCCAAGATGGTGGATCATTTTTGTGTTACCCAGTCCCAGAAAGTGAACCGGTTGGCAGGAACCAAAGTGCGTGAAAATAATTATCTGTTGTGCCTGTTGTGCATTGTGAGCACATCATGCTCTGTATTGAGTAATATTTGTTCTGTGGATGATTTTGCATTTAAATAGTTGTAGCTTTGTATAAGCAAAAACACATGAATTTCTTGGTTGAGGGAGAGATGGTTAGGTCAGTGTTCCAGCTAGAAGTTAAAGTAAAACAGTTATCTGAGGTTAACAGGAGTCTGTAGGTCTGATGTTAATTTATATAGATTTTCACTCAAGGAGGGTCTAAGTTATGTAAATTTTTGTTTTAAATATGGATTTAAATTCTAAAAACTTTTCAAGATGACATTTACTTTTGCACAGCTGAGCAGGATTGCTGTCTTTCCTGCTTGATTGAGTCTAAGAGGATTGTACACTGCCTTTTTTTTCTTCTTCTAAAAATCAAAATAAGCCCTCAAATAGCAGGTAGATGATTCACAGGCATGTACAGTACAAGTGTATGTGCGTGTGATTCTTCAGTGGATATTTTGCGTAATTCAGCTCCACAAGCCTTTTCTTCCCTATGATGCTGAGATGACAGGGTCGTATGCCATCTCTTCTCCCTGCGTTCTTCAGGTGTCAAACTTGGACAGGAAGTCAGAGGATTTAAGCCCTGTGCTTCCTGCCTCACTATAAATTCAGTTATCGTTCAAGCACAGCTGTTTCTGCTGAGAAGTGTTGTCATCCCCCTTGTTGCCAGGATTATTTCGATTTAGGTATCCGTCACACATCCTGATGCATTTTGAGAATAAAGACAGCACAGTTCAGAGAAAGCAGCAGGAAGTGCTGTTGTTTAAATCCTGACCTTCAAAGTGTTCCATATAAAGCTAAACCTTAAACATACAATATTTTGATAATGCACACCATGAATCTTTTTTTTCTTCTTTTTTAGACCTAACATCGAATGTAAGGACAGTAACAAAATTTTAACTGGTTTCATTTTAACATTTGTGCAACATGTTTTGGTAACATTTTCATTTAGAAACAGAATTGCTGCTTGTGGTCAACAAGTTGTGTTTGTTTGCATGGGAATTGAATGTAGCATGTGGTACGAACGCGCACATGCTCTTGTATCTTATCTTTTTCAGCCCTGGTGGTATGCAAGATGAGGCCATGTGGGATAGCACATTAACATTTATTTTTGCATTTAAACTTTTGTTTCCTCTGTATACTCAAGGAAAACTTCACTAGGGCATTATTGTCAAATCACTTTTTTTCCCCTTTTTTTTAAACACAAGGCTCATTTAGACTATAGAAATCTTTTTGGTAGAGAAATTAATCTATAATTACATTTCACTGTGCCGGCTTTCCACTATTTGAGTTTTAGAGAAAACGTAGGCAGTACCATGGTCACACTGGCTAACATCCCATAAGCTTATGTTCTGCAGTAATTTAAAGGGACTCTTATAGCAGTGGCATTTCAGAACAGTGCACACACACACACCGATAAATGCTTTGATTTTCAAAAGAACTGATATTTGGCATTATTTTGGCATTCAAAATGTAGATTAAATACTGTGTTAAAGGTTCTTGAAGTAATATTCAGAAATCCCTTGTTAATGACACCTTTGGCCTGTAGGTTAACTGCAGCTAACAGCATGGCAACTTTTACAAACTGCATCAAATTACTATGGTATTAAACACACACACACACATTTTTTATTTTTTGCTGACTGCAAGTCCACAACCAGGTGCAACTAGCTCTCCAGTAACTGAAGTTATTAACATCAACTGTGTGAACATAACTAACTAGGCCTGTTTTAAGTCTGACTAGCACGCAGCTCACCCAATAATGTATCTATGTACCTACCGTAATGTAGCCATTAGAACAGTCAGCGTACAGGCTGACCTGCCCATTGCTGAACATCTGTAAAGGAGAAATGTGGATTGAACCAGAAAATCCTTGTAAGCACCTGCTGTACTATGTGTGTGTAGTAGTAATGCGCAGGGCGGGCAAGTCAAGTGATAAAGCAGCATTCTGAGTAAGTTATTAATAACTTACAGAAACATTGTGTGCACCTTCAACCTTCTCTTCTCCCTCTCTCTGTCACTCTCTCTCGCAAGCACACACATACTTTTTTTTTTTACAGCAGTGCTGTGCAGAACAAGCGCATCTAGTAGGGGCATTACAGTATGCTGGAAGCACATCGAAATCGATTAAATGCTGTTACTGTGGAGTCCTTGTTCCTTTTCTACACAGTGTATCCACACATTAAAGACCAAAAAAGACAGTATAAACCCACGAATGCTAATATTTATTTTGTTCAAATTCGGAAATTTACAGTGTAGCTAAAATGCAGCAGAGGACTGCAAAGGACAGTCACTAGAGGAGGGTAACACTGACACAGGACTCACACAGGAGGCGTGACGGCTGCGTGACAGCTGCGCCATGTTTTAGCTGCGTCCTTTGCCCGGCGTCAACTCACACCGGGTGCGTGTCTTCACGCGAGATCGCGGGATCACGTGAGAATCCTGGACGTACGCGAGACCCCGGCTGTGTCCGAAATCACTCCCTAACCACTATATAGTGCACTATATAGTGACCACGCCATTTTGTAGTGGTGTCTGAATGTTTAGTGTCCACTATATAGTGCACTGCATGTATCCCACAATTCACCGCGAAATGTAGTGAACATCCGATGGTCACTAACTGAAGCAAGATATCCCATCATGCATTGCCAGAAGTTCTCTGGGCGCGGAAAGGAAATAAATTGAAATAAAAAAGTAAATAAAAAGTAAATAATTGAATTATTGATAAAACACAAACAGCCAGACTGACAGTAGGTGGCATTTCTATAGCGCTACATGAGTTTTCTAAAATAACGGTGTATGTTTTTTTCGGCGGATGGATGAGAGGATGATGCTTAAATAGAAAACAAAACACGAAAATAAAACATACAGGACAGTAATCAAAAGACTCTAATTTAATAAAAATGCAGTAGTAAATGGACAAGAATTATGTGAGACGACATTAATGTGGTACGTTTTAATTGTCCGACAGCAATGACGTAATTACCGGCGCCAAGAGAAGTGTCCGAAAGTGTCCGAACATTTTTTCTGTTGAGCTCACTATATAGTCCACTACATTTATTTCCCTATGTAGGGAGTAGGGAGTAGGGAATGAGTGAGTGATTTCGGACACAGCCCCCGTGATAAACTGTATAAAGAAAACAACAACAACAAACAGCTGACTTTGCTTCTCTGAGGTGGAGGAGATTATAAAAAGCATCTGTTGTGTCATAAATTATTATGTGTTGTTCCACTTCAACAATTAGTCTCTCATCGTCCATGTTGAGACCTTTTGATCGATCTTTGGTCACCTGGTGCCACCGGTCATGAAGTAACGTTGATGTGAAGTTGTGATAAGCTACATGAACTGCGTATTGTGTTTTATTTTGAAAGGGGACGGAAGTTTATTATTATGTTGATTCTGTGTCGGATTTCCTGTCTGGTGGGCGGCTCGAGTCAAAAATAGAAATGCTACGGAATGCTCGCGCCGTGGCATGGAGAGACGCCCTGTGTGAGTGCTCTCATTGACTAGACTGGCAGCTATCTGCTCCGGTGACCGCGGCGCAGCCGTAACGCCTCCGGTGTGAGTGGGCCTTGAGTGACAGACGGAGCACTGCTCAGTATAACAGGAATACAGCTACCAGTAGTCAGAGCTAACCAAACTTTTCGAGAGGCACCTGGCTGCAGACCTCCACTGTCAGGCCCGGAAGTGATGACGTTTTTTGGGGAATGGGGAGGTGGAGAGGACATTTTGAGAGGGTCATTTTCATTTTCAGATGAAAATGATTTTCAGATGCCTCATTGAGCAGGTTGGTCCGTTGCTGCGTTACGTTAACGCGTCCGCCATATTGGATGTGGCAGATCTGCCCGTAAACTAATAACAGGAAATGGACTGAACTTCTACAAAGTTCTTTAAGTTAATGCCTCTTATACACCCATTCACACACACACTAATATATCTGGGAAACAAACAGGTACCAAAAACAACGTATGTAACTTTTAAAGTGATGATTATAAATGTTTACTCCTTATGTAAGCACCAAACCAACGTATGTATTTTTCTAATGCTGAGTGTTTACAGCTACTAATGTGTGTAACACTGTTACTGTGATGATAAGTATTGAAATATCTATATTTAACATTTAATCTGTGTCTATAACAACCAGATCCCGAAATAGTTTACTATAAAAACAATATATACAATAGACCGGGAATTGAAAGATTTTATGTCATTGTTTACTAATTAATTCATTTGTGAGGAAAACAATTCAACCGGAAGTGCATTCACAAATTCACGATTTTATTTTGAAATGTGTCCCTTGCATTTCCGGGCCTGACAGTGGAGGTCTGCAGTTTTATTTTGAAATGTATCCCGTTCATTTCCGGGCCTGACAGTGGAGGTAGGTGCCTGACAGTGGAGGTAGGTGCCTGAGGGTGGAGGTCTGCAGCCAGCATCTCTTGAACTTTTCTGCTATGAGCATCTGCTCTCACGCTGTCCGTGTCCATGCTGGCCAAAGTGTCCTCTGGAGCTTTGACAGTCATTCGAAGCAAACTGATGACTGTTTGTAAAACTTTCTGTGCGGAAGCTGTGTTGTATTGTTACTGTAGCTCTGCCTTTCTGAGCCGCTGTAACTGCTGTCAGGCTCTCCATGGCCATGCTCGAGACAAAGATTGCACTGGAACTTTGACAGTCACTTGAAGCACATTCATTGCCATTTGTAAAAGCTTCTGTGTGGGATCTGTGTTGTATTGTTAACTGAAATCTAGCATGGCTTAGCGAGGCAGGGCTAACAGCCACGAAAGTATTTCTGTCAAGACTGTGTGCATGCACTGACACACAGAGAGACTGCCGGAGCTATGACAGTCACATAAAGCATTCACAGCCATTTGTAAGAGTTTCTGTGTGGTAAATTTGTTATAACGCTATTTAAGCCAGTAGCTCAAAGAGGCTATGTCTCTGGTGTGTCTGTCTCTCTGAGACAGTATAGCTATGTGGCATGCCCCAGCAGACCATTTCACCAGTCCATTTTTTTCCTCCAAAGGAAAAAGATCTTTAGCTTTGGGGAGACATAAAAACCAATATCCCCCATAGATAGCACCAGTGCACAATGGTGTTATCCATACGTAGTATTGCAAAGGAAAGTAAAAAGTTGCTAGAAGTCTCTAAATGACGTCATCACCAAATTTGCATAATTGACCATGCATATGCAATTGTAATGGATGCTGTAGAAAAAAATAGGAATAACGTCAAAAAACACCTAAATATGTTACATATGAACTCCAAATGAACTTTATTCTGTCAACATTATATATATATATATATATATATATATATATGTATATACACACACACAAATATATATACAAATATATATATTTTAAACAAAGAACATTTTTCGTTTAGCCTACATTCGCACAATTCATGCGCAGTCTGGGCGATGTGAAGATCTCCTGCTCGGACTGCAGCTGGGATAGACTGCTGTATGACGACTGGCCGCCTGTGAGTGCTTTGTATATGTCAGACTCTCTGAAAGTCTCCAGTAACACCCGAAAAAAAGGCTAGATTTGTTGCTAGGCGCTTTTTTGGAAAAGAGTTGCTAGAGGGGTCTGCGGTATTTATTCATGTCTTGTAGAGCTCCAGGCACAACTGACACAAACTTTACTGCCAGATCAAACTTTTTGAGCAGGGCAGGTTGTTATGTCTATAAGTTTTATAAAACACAATTTATTGTCAGGAAATGAGTTGTTCAAATCTTGACAGTTATGGTTGACTTTATGAACACAAAAGGATAAATAATTTATTAAAGAAAATTCCATTAAATGGAGGTAGTATTGGGGCGGTGTTTAGCTCAGTTGGTAGAGCAGTCGCCCCATGGGCGAAGGCCCAGTCCCTGCTGCGGAAAGCGTTCGAATCCGACCTGTGGCTCTTTCCTACATATCATTCCTTGTCTCTCTCTCCCCGCATTCCTGTCACTCTTCAGCTGTCTCTATCAAACTAAAGCTTGAAAAGGCAATAAAAATAAATAAATAAATGGAGGTAGTATGAACTGCACCAGTGAAGGTGTTGAGTGATTAAATTCAATATGTGCATGTGTTGGTGAAGGGGTGGGTTAAGGGCTGTACTCATCGTTTTCATCCAACATTGAAAATTAAGCTTGTTAAACATTTCAGAAAACTTCAAAAATATATAGATATAGGTTTTATAGGTTAAGGCTTCATTCGTGAAGCAGACAAATTGTACTTGTAATTCTCTGTATGTTTGGCTTTTTAAATAAATGCATTACTGTGACACACTAAATTGTGCATGTAGGCAGTCCACTTTGGATTTCATCTGTCCATGACTACATGCCAAAGATCAATGGTTTCTCATTTAATGGGTCACAGATCAATGGCTCTGTACTGAAAGCAAAAAAATCAGTATAGAAGCAATTTTCCCATCTTCTTAAATTACTCACATGGCTGAAGGAAGCATACAAATGATTCTGTGTTCTTAAAATTTGCTCTAATATCATAATCATTTTCTATTTTAAATTTGAAGCATTCTTTAATTGTAATGTGCAGTATATCTGAAAACAAAACAAATACTACAACTGCTGCCAGTTTTGTATTTCACACAGTACAATCTAAATAAATTCAGAGGCTTACAGTAGCTCATGTACTAAAATGCAAGTACTTTTCTCACCTCTGCCTCCAGCTTGGATCAAACTGTTTCTTCAGGTGTTGCCAGCAGCCCTCTTAAGGCACAGTTTGTTTCTCTGCTTTAAGTGAATGGGTTATCATTATCACTATGTTCATCTCAGGCAGGTCATTTAAAACCAGCACAAGGTTAATTAATTAATCAAGTTTAATGGAGGACCTTGAAGTACCCCTCGAAGAAATATGTGTTTTATAAAGGCCTTAATGAATGCGACTTCACTGTTTGCCAGGACTTTATTGATCGGAAAACCTCATTCTTTCTAAAGGTCTTAGTAAGTCACGTTTTGCTTGGCGGTGGGGAATTTACTATGCTCAGCTTCCGAAGTCAATAACATGCAGTTGTAGAAGTTGCATGTTTTGAATAATTTGATTTTTTGTGTGCATTACTGTACAGTTAAAGTAATAAATCAAAGCAAACCATTGTAACTGTCTTGACTGGTAAAATGGATAGTTCAGGTATTTTAAGGTAGGAATTACTTATCCATACTAGATGGCAGTCAACTAACTGTCTGCTGTACTGTCCCTTTAACTGTTCTGTATATGTATACTCCATTTTACATATTCGCCCATGAGGACTGTGATAATTATATCGAAATATCATTCTTTAACCAAAGAAAAGCCGGTTCCTTTAAACTGTTAATAGTTGCTATGGAAATTTGTATAGTGCTCTGGGTTAAGTGGAGTAATTTAGCAGACTTAATCAGTTTAACAACTTCAATTAATCCTGAGAGCTCAGGAAGCTACATTACACAAAGACCATTTCGACTGAATTTCTGTGTCAAGTACAAGGTAAGTAATTGATGTAGTCTTATGTTTCAACTGTCTACAGTCAGTATGCACTATTAACATCAAATTAGTATTCTCTTTTATACACCTCTATACAGGATGCTATAACTAGGCTGGCACATAGTGGCATGAACAATATGTACAAAATACTAGGAAGGAAAGAGGTTAAAGAGTCTGATGTCATCTTCACACTTCTTTTGGTGTGCAGCATTAACAATTGTCTGTTAGTACCAAGATCAGTCAGCATTTGTGCACCCGGTCATGTTTCAGGTTTTATTGGTCTTATTTACATCCATTACAAATGACTGCACCACTACCCAGCCAGGGAACTGAATCATGTTATCACTGCCACTCTTGGCTTTATGCACAAAACATCATATTATCTCAAAATATGCTTTTGATGATAACAATGTGACTCAAAACATCAAGAAAATGCAGGAGATGGTTCTTGATCCTAGAGCAGTGAGCAAATGCCTGCCAGTTATCATCTGCAGCCAATCTATCACTCAGGTCAGACCATATAAATATAACGGGGTCCATCTGCATGATCTTCTCGGGGGGACAGTGGTCTCCAATATTCAAAAGAACAATTTTGACCCCCCCAAGAATCAACCACAGTTCGACCTCATATTTATTTATTTATTTTTTGAGAGAGTGGCGCATTTAATGTACTAAGAAAAGTGTCATACAACAAAAGAAACAGCAGAAGAAGATACTTTGTGCACGTCCATGTGTGTATGAGTGCACCTGCTTGTAAAAAAAAAGACAGCAGAGATAAAAGAGGCAGACAGAAAGTGGACTGATGAGATTCTGGTTTGATGTGAGCACACACATTGTACTACTCAAACAACACTCATGTCACAATATTACTGGCAGCATTGTATCGAAGTTCATTATTTCAAAGTTTCTCCAGGATGAGAAAATAAGTTTGCAGTCGAAGTACTATAGAAGTTGTCTAACAGCCAACCTCCATATTATCAGTTGTTGTCCTGGTGTCTGTCTCTCTTTGGGTTATTTACTTCACCTTAACATTGGTGATCCTGGATCATTTTCGGTATCATGAAGCCAGTTATCAACTATCTCTGTTTCCAGCTGTTCAACACATTACAAGACACATAATCATGAAACATAAATGTCTAAATAAAGTATCAAGATTAGATAAAATGCTCAGTTGATAGTACCTGCAGGAAAGACCAGTAACAGAGATAATGAAGTGATATGTAAAGAATATAATCACATGAATAAACATGAGAAGCTTTAGAAAAACTTGAAATAATTTCCCAATTTATAAATAAGGCTAAGGCTCAAATTAAATGTGGATATCCTAAGCTACAGTGTGTCTCTAAACAAACTGAACAAAACTTGTGACATGCTTGTAAACTTGTGTCTGGCTCCTGACTGATGGATTTTTTTTATTAGTGGTCAAACTGGTGAGTGGTTGGGCTATAGAGATGGTTTAATGTGAAGCAGGCCTCTATTGTTTTTGTTTTTAGGATTTCCAGTACAACCAGAAGCTCATGTATGTTTCTTATCATATATTCCTGCAGCCACACTATGTAGCATAGTGTGGCTGCATGTGGCTTTCATTACAACATTTGTGGCCAGTATGGTTAAACAGCTGCCTATTTTATCCATAGGGAGGTCAAGTGCACAGACGTCTAAGAGGATTAGATGAGGACGCTTGTTTTGATTGTGTAGAACATGTTATATATCTGATGGCAGGATGCTTTAGTCTATCAGTTTGGCTTTTATGGTTTGAAATTATGGTGGACCAGCCCTGTTGTGAGTCCAAAAGAGAGTCTCCATAAATTATATTATATCTAATCATAACACAGAATTAGATTTTTGCTGGCACAGTTTTTGTTTTACAGTCACTTATATTGTATCTGTGTTTGCAGTGACATTGTAAATAGGCTGATTTAATACATTTATGTAGTGTAGTCTTTTAAATTTCTGTGGCAGAGATAGAAGATAGTATATCGCTGCAGTCTCCATTTCCCACCCTGACCTACGCAAGGCCATGTTTTGTATTGACACTGGATGTAAATTGTGTACTGCAGAATGGTTGACTGTAAAAAAAGAATACTGTAACTTGTCCATTACAGCTTCAAGTGTCTTACTCAGTTTTAAGCAGTTAATACAAAATGACTCATAATTTTAAAAATAAGTATAATAACCAAGTGTACTGTGCCAACACAATTACTCAATGCCAATCTTGTTTGAGTTAGACAAATTGGTTCTTACTTATTTGCCAAAGGCATCATCAGTTAGCAGATATTTTGCAGATTTAGTAAATAGCTTATTAAGCTCTGACGCTAAGGAGACACACATCATCCCTTTTTAATGCACTGGCAGAGACACTCGCTTGTTTCATAAACACAAGAGAGCATCCCAGCGTGAAATGAAAAGGTGTCCCTACTGGTAAACGTTTGGTTTATATTCCATATTAGCATGCAAAGTGTAATTAAAAATTGAAGCAAACTACCTGCATGTGGCTTGTGAAATGGAGTGTGCTGATGAAGCTGCATTAAAGCATTGATTTTTAATTAGCAATTCTCAGGAGTGACATGAGCTGAAACATGAGTCTGAATAAATATAGTTTCTGATTTCAACTTCTTACTTATGTTACATGTATTTCCTTTTTTCATATTTAAAAAAGATTATTTGTGTTTTAAACATACTGTTGATGTTATTATAATGAGTTACTGTAAAGCAATTAGGTGTTACTTTTCATTTATTTTTTTTATTTCAACAGCTCATCCAACATAAGCATAAGGCATTCTTGCCAGCCGTTTATTAAATCTTCCACAGTGATGGCATAATACAGTACAGTATTCTTCCTTCTTTCTTTATAACCATTACCTTAATATGACT
Source organism: Larimichthys crocea (assembly GCF_000972845.2). NCBI lineage: Eukaryota > Metazoa > Chordata > Actinopteri > Sciaenidae > Larimichthys > Larimichthys crocea. The sequence goes on along the minus strand of NC_040018.1, from coordinate 18,974,749 downwards.
GTGGGTCTGTTGTGATAAAAAGGGGATCTTGGTAATGAGAAAATCATACTGTGCAGCAAATATCCACTGAGCAAATACTATACGTCACTCTAATCCACCTCCTGTATTACTCATGCATGGTTATAGCTTTGGTGACTGTTACAGCATTTGCTGCTATTAACCCACAGTCATTTCCAAAGAATGGGCTCACTGGTTTGTTAAGACAACATTGTTTCTCTTGCACATCTCATTCTGTGTGAATTCTATTGTTTTTTTTTCTCCCACTAGTCTTTTTAACAACTCTGTCTGGTCCTGTCAAATGCTCAGCTGGCTTGTATTTTCAAAGTTGTTAGACAGCCATGAATTCCAAGTGTTTCACCTCGAATGAAGCGAGCTGTAACTCAACCAAATGCTTTGGATAATGGTTGGCTATGAATTAATCTGTTCCACCTGATAGGTTTATTTGTGGGGGACAAGACAAAGTGATGTGTATTTAAATTACAACACTTGATTTCTCTGTTTTAAAGGTTTGAATTAACAGTTCTCGGGTGATCATAGGAAGGACATGAAAAATGAGGTTAGCAAAACACATCATGATATAAAATAAAAGTACTACAAGTAGCTTTATAGCAGGTTACAGACTTATTTCCCCTGATGCACACACCTTAATACAGATACACACACACACATCCATTTGTTGCACTACAGCTTTAGTAGTATAGGTTAGAGTTTCAGGATGCCGATTGATTGAACAGCCTTATGTATTTACTTCATTGTTTACCAGTGTCAAATAAGTCATTCTAATCTGAGTTTGCCCATCACACACAGTCCAATGGAAGCCTTTCTGTGATCTCCACACACAAGACACATATCCTGGATCCAACATACACAAACACATGTGCACACATAAGCACATGCACACGTGCAGTCAGTTGGAAAATTGCTTGGTGGTGATGTGCCATGTGTGAGGAGAGGCAGATTGGTAAAGAGACAATGTGAGAGAAAGCAGGGGCAGTCTGTTGAAAGACTGACAAATCCCTGACACTTAGTCTGTTATCTCTCCCCTCTCTCATGCAGTTTGCCTTCATATATTATCATGTAATATTTTTATAAGTGGATTATGAAAGTGTTGGCTTGATTTGGTTTAAAGTGGTTTAACAGTGCAAAATCAAATCTTTGAATTTTAAGAAGAAAGGTCCAGGATTGGTCAGGATTTTCTGACATATAAAGAGAGCACAAATGTGGTCAGTGTCCTTTTGTTAAAGTCACAGTGAAGCCAAAGTTAAAACATCTTTATCCTCTGTAATGGGACAGTTTTGTATGTGTGTTGTCAGACCTGGAGGTGGAAGAAAACGGTTAAATGAAAAATTTAGACCTCAGTCTGTTTTGTTTTACCAGATGTAATCCAAGCACACACTCACTCTGATATTGCTCTTGATCAGTGCACTTCTACATGAGAAGTGTGTTTGGAGATGAAATATGTTTTACAGGAGGAGAAAGTAGAGACATTTCCATATAAAAATACTCTGGTATAAAAAGATAATTTACATTTAATTAATTAGATTCAGCATGTAGAAAAAAAAAGAAGAATTAACACTGGGGCAAAGGATTAGAACTTGGAAAATGTCTCCACTGCTGGATAAAAAAAGACTTAGTAATAAAGATTACACATTACAGTTCAAGAATTCTGCTTTATAAGATAATTACTTGGTCTTAATTGTGTTTTTTTTCCCCAACAAATGAAAGCATGTTCATATAACTTAGACTCATTATTTAACATGGTATATCACAGATGTTATTGCTGGCTTTCATGACAGTTGCTAAAATAACTCATCACATCATCTTATTTGGTGGGTATAAATCACAATGTCAAAACAAACCTTTGATAGCTTGTCTCCCCTTTTGTATGTTCTCTCAGAGATTTCCTGCTGGAGTTTGTGTTTCAGAAGCAGACTGGTGATTTTGTGTTTTTTAATTAAGGCCGCTGGTTATGTCTTTGGTTTGATTATAACAGTGTAGCACAGCTCCGTTTGTGATGGAAGAAAGAAGCAGCTCCTTCACATTGCTTCTCATTAGAGACACTCCCGGGGCCTCATCAAAGATCTCCCTCCCTCACTCCCTCCTTTCTGCCATGTCCCTCCCTCCCTTTTTCCATAATGTGCCGTTTTCCCAGTACACTGCTCCGTACAGCTCTAGGACATGCTTAACAAATACACCAGCAAAACACTCACACTGAAGCTAGCTTTTCACTGTTTTGCTTCACCACGGAAAGAAAATCACAGCAGCTCTCTTCCACTGCAAAGTTCACTCTTGCTTCTTTGCCAACAAATGAGGTTTTCAGTGATCGATGTTTGATCTGTATACAGCATGAAACAAGATCTAGAGTTTCATATGCTGATGTTGTTCTAGAAAAATGAAGGAGAGGGGGTACACTTCATGAGTAAAAAATCCTAAGCCAACGCAGTTTCTGGCTGTATTACCTCAGTGTCACCAGGTTTTTTTCAATGAATGCATTCAAAAACAAAACAGTCTGATTTGACGGTAGACAAATTATAATTTAGTTTATTAATGTCTTTATTATGCAATATATAAATGATTCTTCTTGAGTCTTTACTCATTAGATCTTCAATGAGGGGAATTGGCAAAAGTTAGGAGATACTGAATAAGAGGAAATTATTTATTTTATTTATTTTTTTGCCTTCCTGTTCTCGGGTTTCACTGACACTTAAAAGCTATAGGAGGCATCAAGTAATAGCCTTATCTACTATCCACTGTAGCATCATACATTGTTAATTTGCACAGACGAGTAGACAGTTAAGTGAGTGGCGTAAACCCATTCATTGAGTAAATTCAAATCTGGAATGGGATTTTATAAGCACAAGATACAATTTTGTGTGATCTACAAAAAGTGCATAATAAATAATCCAGCTTTTGCCTTTAAATTGAACCCGCAGGGCCAATTACATGTGTTTTTTTTTTTTGGTTTTTTTTTTTTGCATTTTCTACACACACACATAAAAAACCCACACAAACATAGTCTTTCATTACCAGCCACAAAAACGGTGGATAGTGAATTCACCCAGCTCATGAATCATGAGATGACAGAAAGCCAGAAAGCTTGTGTTTTCTTAGAAAGCCATTTAAGAAAAAGCAGACGTGGTGAAGCTGGTGGAGGGAGGGAGGAGAACAGTGATTTTTTTTTTTTTTTTTTTTACTTGAGTCAAATAGTATTTTTAAAAAAAAATCAAGGTCTAACTCATCATTGCAGCACAACAAACAAACTGCCACAAAGAGTTTTAAGAAAACTGAGAGAACTGAGATGTTTTCAAAGCAAATGCTCAGAAAGACCTGCCTACACTACATGTATGTGACCAAAGGCTGCACCACTATTTTATTTGAATAGCACCTTTCAACAACAAGGCAATGCAAAATGCTTTACATGAGACACAAATGGGCATTAAAATAAGATTTATTTTTTTAAAAGAGAAATACAGAAGGGCACAGACAAATAACATTTTTTGCAAACCACTTTTCTCTGCAGATATTTTGGTTTGTGAGGATAATCATAAAATACAAGTAATTAACAACTTTAAAAAAATGTTTTAAATATCTTATGACTTATAATTTACTCCAGAAATAAGGACTTTGTTGTAGTCAAGACAAAAGATAGAAGATCAAATTACAGACAAAGATTGTAACCAATAAAATTTTCATTAATTTCAGATTGGTTTTAACAAAAACATATAGTCCATGTAGTTGGCATTAGTAAGGTGTATGAGAAAAAATGCCAAACTTCTTGCTGACAAGAAAGAGCTTAGAAAGGATAGATAATAAATAATAGTTGCCTCAGTCACGTTTTACTCAATCTTTTCCACCTTGAGCAAACCTGTGCATGCAGAACCATTTCTAATTAAAGTGATTTCTCCAGTTTAGTTGGCCATTATTTGAACGAATACGAGATGAAAATTGACTGTTTGAACACTGGACCTCACTCAAAATTATTATTTATTTTTCAGTTACAGAAGCTGACAAAGTGGTCGCTCAAATATTTTCATTTTCTACATTACAGACGGACAAACTGGGTACACTGTCATGATGGGAAAGGATAGTTCGAGTATTTTTATTTTTTATTATTCATGACTTCAGAGAGGAACATTATTTACAGTGAAACATAGCTCAGTCGTACCAAAGGGCTAAGAACTGGTGCTTCATTCTTCATTCTGCAGGATATATGTTCCCTCCTTTAACTTCTCTGCCAAAACCTGGAAAAGGAGAAATATTGCTACCTGGATAGATTTTTTTCACTACTTTCTTTTGGTGAGATGGTGCACCATAATATAATTCTACATAAGTCCGTATGCCCTTCTACCAACACATTTCTATGGTGTGAAACATCTCAGTGCCACTCAGCATTCAAATCTGATGTACAGTTTGCAGGAGACATTCATACATTTTAAGAGCATGGACAAAAAAATGGGAAAACTGAAAACAACAAAAAAATCGAACTGAAATACTTAATAGGGTCATCTTAGAGGCCTCTGTTGTCTTATATATATATATATATATATATATATATATATATATGCACATATTGGTATATAAATATGATGACTATGGGCCTTATCTTTAGATTTACTGTATGTCCCCTCTAGCCATGCTAACAGAACCATGACTTAACTTTATATGGACTGAATGACACATTTTACAATAAACGTCATAATCGTCAGAGGATGTAAACCACTGACTTTGGTGACCCTCTGACTCTCCACCAGCAATTTTACAGTTCGAGCTTTTTCTGAAATATCTTGACTGTTGAATGGATTGCCATGACATTTTATATAAATATATATTCATGGTGCCCAGAAGATAAATCATAATCCCACTTAATGATTTCTCCTCCAATGGCACCAATAGGTAATTTATTTCACTCATTCAATAAAATATCTCAACATCTACTGGATGGATTGGCACAACCATTCATGGTTCCCTTATGATCCTACAGACATTGGTGACCCTCTCTTACTTCTACAGTACTGCCATTATGAGGTTTACAATAGTGTTTTTGAACCAAATGTCTTATCAACTGTTGGATAGATTGCCAACATTTTTACACACATTCCTTTCAGGATTTTAATAACTTTGGTGATCTTTTGACTTTACACTGTGCACCATCATCAAAATTGCAATTTATCCAGTACTTTGTTTTGTGACCAAATACCAGCAAAAATAATTACATGCACATCAGCCTTATAATGATATTCATAAAGCAGCCAAACCAAGGACCAATGTCATAGTAATTATTCAGTAATTCATTAAATCTTTATTTGTACAGGGTGGTTCAATTTCCCTGTGTATACAGGACAATCAAGCAAACAATCATTTTAAGAGTGATTCAAACTTTGGGACTTTGGAAAAAATAATAATAAAATGGTGAAGAGGTTTTAAAAAAGGGCACCAATACATTAATGTGTTAATGTGTCGAGATTAGCATTAACTTTCCACTCAGATTGAGATTGAGCAACTTTCTGTGGACACCTCTGTGTGTCATTTACACATTGATGATGCATATGAGTGGGTAAGGTCCCACTGTAGTTATGAAAGTAGTGTGAGTCAGATGATTTTAGTTGTGAAGTTAAGGGATGTTGGAAGAGCATCATAAGCAGCCATACTTTTTCAGATTTGCTAAAAATAGCACTTCCTTAAAGAAACTTAAAGAAAGAAAAGTGTCCAAGACTACACAGAGTTTGCAGCACTTGGTGTTCTGGGAATTGTCTCAAACAATGTGGCCTAATTATCTTCTATTCGGCAGTTTAGCTATAGGCTGAGACAGAATAGGAAAAAATATTTTAAAAAGGAGGAGGGAAGTTGTGAGCAAATAGATAACAGAAAACATGATAAGCCACCCTTTATCCAAGTCCCCCCCCCCCTCTCTCTCTCACACACACACTCTCTCTCTTACACACACCCCCCCCCATCTTTGTATTCCTCGCTACATTCAGAGCAAATTGCTCTGAGACTCTTATATAAAGCTCCTCCAGCACAGCTCTCACCTGGGAACTGGCCCGGGTCTACGATCTATGCCTCATGCACTTCTAACTTTAAGTGCGTTGCCATCAGCTCAGCCAATTAAGCCTCTTGTTTCCCTGAAGTCCTGCCTTCCTCCACTAACACTAGTCATTGGAAATGAAAATAAGGTAGAAGGTTTTCCCCAGCCGGCAGAGGGGAATAGCCTCCTCAGGTCTGTGCCTGCTGTTGGACAAATCAAGCTTCTGACGTGTGCCTAATCTGGAGTTTAAAGAGTAAAAATAATACAACCCCACATAAAACTGTCCATTTCTCATCATGTGAGGTTAATAAATATCTTGTCAGCTAGGCTTGTCACCACAGTCTCCAGCTATGAGAAGTATAATTACGTACAATCCCAGGCCTTGTATGGAGATAGGCACATTACAGGATACTGGTGTTAACCCCTTGAATACTAAAACTCTTACTTGTAAATTGCAGTCAAGTGCTGAGGGAAGGATGAAGCGCAGCAAGCATATTAGGCTTCAGATTTTTAATGGTCTCCTCTGAGACTGAGAATCCCATTTGTCCAGAATGGACCATTGCTATTTCAGCTCATTGTAAATATATATAAAGAAACATAAAATACATATGGCCAAATGTGTTGTAGGGCCATATAAATTATGCATCTTTTATTGAGCTCCAACTTGGCTCAACAGAACCATTGACTCAGCTGAAGAAAGGCAAGTTAGTCTCCTTTCTCTGGTGGTCTGTTCACAGCAGTTTTAATGTTTCCTAAAGTATATCCTGCTGCTTCTGTAAGCTCAGAGAACAAGATGCCCTTCTGATATGAAAATCTCTTCTGCACTACACTCATGGTCAGTGTTCTGTTTGTGCAAGTATAATGGTGAGTTCACAAAGAAAGAGAGAGACAGAAATGATTATGTGCTTATCTGCCTGTTCTATGTATGCACAGAAATATTTCATAACTCATAAATTATGATTCAATTGCATAAACTAAAGGAATATTTAGCAGTATATGTAGGTTATATGTTGTACTGATTTAATAAAGGGTCTTGATATTTACTCTACTAAAGCAACAAACAACAGATGTTTCCTTTAATTGCATCTACTGTTCACACCTTTGCACCTCACAGAAATAAATATTTAAAATATTAATGCATATTGTGAAATAACAGATAATGACAAAGTCATGTTTTATTATTAATGCTCTGTGTAGACTGGTCCATGCTCATTGCACTCTAATGCACATGGTAAACAAGAGTTTTTATAGCAGTGGGTCTTCTTTTTATTTCCTGAAGCTGTGGACATGGACATAATATGACCCTTCTGAAATCAACCAAAACAAACATCTAAAAACTGTTGCAGGAACCCTGCAAGGACTGCATGAAACACTAAAGAACTAGAACTAAACATGTTATCCTTTTGATTGTTGTGTGTCTTATAATTCCAAAATTAAAATCAATCAAAACAAAAACAAATATTCATATCCCTCCAGTTTTCAAAATAAAGTAGATTGATGAAATTGGTAAACCTCTGATGTGAAATCACTAAACTAATGATCATACATGTGGTAGTGTCTTTACAGACACTTGTGTTTTCATTACATTATAGTCTCATAGTTGACACCTGTGTTAGTATTCATCCCATGTAGCGGTGAGTATAATGATGGGATTGCTGGGTAAGAATGCTTAATGATTTAAGTGATCACATTCAGTATGTTACATATATAGTGCACATTGCAACATTTGGACTCATGTACATTCAAATGTGACCTACAGAAGAACACTTTATATCTAACTTTGGATAATGATTGACTGATTAATGATCACCTTTTAAAGTCTCAACACGTCCATTAACACAAAACATTTAAAAACTCTAGAGTTTTCTCAAGTTTACTTGAGTTTTAGGGGCAAAGAAGTTTTAGCCTAGATTTAAGCCCTGATGTTCTGGAGCAAGTGATTGTGTGCAGTGGATTGTTGTGAATGTTGATGATATTACTGACTGATCTGATTCAGTGTATAGTTTTAGTGTGTAGTAAAGTTACTGAAGATTACCTGCTCCTGCTACCCAAGACTAATGATTAATGTGTTGTATGAGTTGTTCCATCTTGTTTTCACAGTGGCATTATTCTCAGAAAGACACAGGCTTGTTGTTAAACTCATTTCTAAACATTCTAAAATAACCCCAAATTACACCGCACGCGTAGTCCATAAGGCTACCGCTATTATTAATCTATTAGATGTGTACATAAATTGTATTCCTCATTTTATTGCAGACTTGTACACCACTTGTTGACAGGACAGAGTTGACAGGTTTGCTTGAGTATGAAAAAAAAGCCAGAGCATGTAATGGGCACTTCCATTTTGTTTGTCCATACTCAGGTTGCATAATTAATAAACAACTGGATGGTTTTCACATCAATTTGGTGTAAAGCAAGAATCAGAGACTTACTAAAAGATATTTCATTAGGACATTTCACAATGTTAGCCTTGGGCTTATGAATTGAAATCCTAATTTCATTTCAATGATTTGTCCTCCACTTTCCAGAACAGATTAGTTTGTGTTATACAGTACAGGAGCTTAGAAGCAAAATGTTACGCATGAACAGAAAAAAAAAATCTGTTGATAGAATGGTTTCAATAGTTGAAAGAATAGCTACAGTGTAAAAGTATAATTTAAACAACAAAGACACAACAAGACAAAGATCCCTGTGGTATAGTGTTCAGGAACATTACCATTGGCTCTGGTAGGTTTAATGCATCTTCAGAGAAGGACATACTTGTTTGTTTGTGGGCTGGGTGAAACTAAGCATGAGGTTCATTTTTTTGTTTTGCTGCCCTGTCTTTAAGGACATACTTTTGAGTTAAATGCACTCCATTTATGTTGATTTATTTTGGCTGAATGATTATGAAAAACCTGCTGTGTTACAGAAAGTGAACATTTCTTTTGTTTCAAATGTAATTTGCCAAGCTTTAGAGAGAAGATATAATATTTAGTTTAAGACAGAGTGGTAGAATAATCTGTAATTTTGTAAAAATGTTTAACCAGTGCAGCTGTACTTTTGATGTGTTTGGCATCACTTGTGCAAGACACAAACATCATCAACATCAAATTAAATCAGTCAATAAATATTCCCCAAATATATGATCTGATGTCTGAAAGTTGCACCACTGAAACTAACATTTGGAGTTCAGAATTGTGGGATTTAATGATTTCAAAACCAAAGTAATCATAGATTTTTTATTCATAAAGCATGTGTTTAATAAAAATTGGAAATTACATCTTTTGTTAGAATAAACACTGGTTTAGCAATTACAAATAAAGAGGAGAAAAAGTGTGGATCTCTGCATGCAATATCCATTTATTTCTTCCCCTCGCCTCCTCCCTTTGCTTTGACGTTCATTTGTGCCCCGCAATTAACTCAGCATATCTTTGTCATGATGTAGAAATAAACTGCAATTTAGCTCAGAAGGCATTTTAAATGTGCGCGTGTGTGGAGGGTAATGGTAAAACAAACGATAGCAAGAGGTTAATAGGGAGAGAATCAAAAGTGAAATTAGACACTGATTAGCTCATGTAGTGCAGCTAGAACCAGAGGAAGGGAAGAGGGAAGTAAAGGAAAGAAGAGCCGGGGAGTACAGGAAGCAAGGCTAGATGTTTAGCTAAGGGAGGGACGGGAGATGCGAGACATGTGGAGCAAAGAGATGAGAGATGAAAGCAAAGAGGGTTGTAACTTGTGCAAATAGAATATTTGTAGGAAATAAAAACCAAGTTGTGTCACATTTGTCAGGCAAGCAGAAATGCTTTCAGGAAGTGGAAAGATAAGGAGCTTACACTTACAACCAGATAAACATACTTGCCCGTGAAGCAGAGATGGAGGTGAGGGTTTGATGTTGAGACCATTAATGTGCAAACTGGAATCTGTTGGTGCTGATTCTGTCTGCTTGAGTGACATAAAGGTTTCAGTGTACTTTCTTCATGTAATTTTGCACTTTGGCACACGTTTTGCAATCAGAAACAGGCACACATTCAAACACATATTCCTATATAAAATGCAAATATGGCCATCTGTGGAGAGGTTTGAAGTTTTTTATGTTTGCAGGTACCCTTGCACACACAAACAAACTTATTTCTAAAGTGTCCCCCTATACTCCTCTGCGTACTTACTGAGAGAGCATGGTGTAAGTCTGAGTTCTCTTCATTTTCTGCTTCATCCTAATAGAGCCCAGTTTCTCCACCTCACATCCACTAGTGAGATGCAGAGTTGCATCAAATAAATCCCACTGAGCACTGGTCTAGACCAGGCTGCCTTAGGTTGACTTGTGTTTAGATTTGTCAGCATGACCTCTGATGAAGTCTCCATTAGCTGTGGCTGGGTAGCTGAGTCTATTAGTAAGGAGCTGAAGGTAATTGACAAAATAAAGGAAATAAAAGAGATAAAAGACTCCATTTTCATGCTGGCAACAGAGGGGTAATGTTGTGAATGCTGGGAGATTGGCAATTTTGCCTGCCTGTCCTTTTTTGGTAATTTGGTAACTTTGAACACACCTGTGACAAAGCTGTGTCAATGCAGGTAGCCCAGTTGAATTTTGGTATTAAATCTGGTCTGTACTTCTCCAACTCCCCTCTAACTTCCTGTAAAGCCTGTTATCAGCAATGTCTGCGGTGCTTTTAGTTACTGCAGTCCACCTCAGATGCGATGCTAACACCTGCTAAGACAAGCCCATCTCATAGAAATTACATTAATGTACTATTAATTTTCAACATAATGCTACCCTAAATACAACATGTCTTATATGGGGAAAGATTATGAATATGTCTGCTAACTTGCAGAATGTCTAAGCTGGACACATCTGCATAATATTCTCTAAAAAACAATACAAAATACTAAAATACAATATCCACACCTTAAACACAATAAAGCAAGTAAAGCATGGATCACTTTGTATGATGTCGCCACTTTGGTATTAAAAATGTCAACCTGACATGAAGTAAAAGAAAGATTGTGCTTACTTATTAACATTTAAGTGAAACCTGATCTTTCCAGCAGCTGCTGCTGAAACATGTTTTGAAAAAGTGACGCAACACTGTATCATCCAAACAATGTGAATATATTTAAAAGGCATAGCTAGGAAATATATTTGCTGATGCTGGTGGAAGACTATTTTACTTTTAGTACTTTGTTCATGCTGGTGAGACTCAGTGAATCCAGGCCAAACCTTCCTGCTACAACATTTCAATCCAAATCAAAAAGGAGAAAATACTAAATATTATAGCAAACCATCTTGAAAGTAAAGCAAATAAGCAATATACATGTGCTACATATCTTAGTAGGGTTGTCTAGGAGACTGTATTTCCTTTCCTAATAATATATTGTTCTTCAACATTTCCTTGTCACAATGCTGTCACTCTGTTCTGGGAATGCGTTTGATCCTCGAGTCACCGCAATTGCAAAGTTAGTAGACTGTTTGATCAAAGAGTATAACTGTCTTTTTATTAGCAAATGGTTAACCGTAGGAATGGAAATCAAAACACAGTCTTAAACTGGCCCTAAATGATTAAAGACTGCAGTATCTGTAGTATCAAGAAGCTTTTTAATCAGTTCTGAGAAAGAGATCTTACTCTGAGCATGTTGTGTCATGTTGTGAAGGCCAAAAACAGATCTATGTATCTTTCTCTAATACACAGATGAGACCCCACTCTGCTCTTCTCTTTTTGTGTTAATGGTGGACAGAAACAAATGTTCAAAAGTCTGGTTACACTTAACTTGAGTTGAATCAGGCCTAACAACTGTAGTATGTTTAAAATCTTAAGTAGTCTCAAAATGAGACAGTGGTGGGATTTACTCTGACGAATAACTCCACAATACGACTGAGAGACGTTTACATTCATCATTTCATGTCATGTGAACAGGTTGATTTTTTTATTCCAAAAAAACTAATAATTGGCTAATATTTGTTTTATAATAGATAATGATTGTTGAGTGGAGCTTTTATTAATAAAGAATTGGATGATAAACTAAGGAAATTGCATCAAATTACAACAAAGATGTATTGGAAAAAACTCTCATTTTCAAAGTAATCTCTCTGTAAAAGCAATCTGTAGTCTTCCTGTTCATTTGTAACATTATAAGACAGCAGAGGTAGAAAAAACAAAACAGAAAAACAAACTTGAATCAAACCTTTTCATTTACTCATTTTCAGCATGCAAAGTTGTTGTTTTTTTGTGTTTTTTTTTTATCAAGAACATCTGAACACAATCAGCCCCAAAGCAGGTTTGTTCATCTTGTTTTATGCATGCACCCCTCTTGTTTGTTTTGCTGTTATTTGTTGATGGGCTTTCTCTTTTGTATTACTGGAACAAATTTAATTAGAGCTGAAGGAATACAAATCAGTGTTCACCCACCAAATTCTATTTGGCCCCCTAATGAAGGACTCGGAGAGAGGAAGGAACGAATTACAAGTGTGTTTTCAAGAGCTAGAAAGAGAATTGCTCGAGGAATGTGAGTCTTTTAACAAATGGATGTAATTTTACAAACCAGCTCTATAGGCTACTGTGAGTGGACCCACTAAAGAACAAAAGGACAGTTTTTCTTGTTATTTAGAATATGTTTTGAAATGCATTGAGGATTCACTGGAAATTTAGACAAATATTGTACCAAAGCCTTCGTCTAACAAACCACAGAATATATTCGTTAATTAATCAATAGTGACTGATTCATTCATTCACATAATCTCTCCAGACATTGCTGGCTTACAGTAATCAAATGCTTATTCATTATCTTCATCCCGCCGTACCGCTCCTCTCCTATTTTGTTTATTTCTGTTTCTCTTGTTCTTTTATCCTGTCTTATTTCCCCCCTCTGCCTTCATTTTCTCACTCCTTCACTATTCTTTTTATTCCCCCTTTTGCTGTGTCCCTCCCCATTGCCTTGTTTTGTGCCTTTTCCACCTCTCTCATCCTCTATTCCCCTATGCTCTTCCTTTGCTCTTCTTCTCAGTCTCCCGTTCCTCCTTCCTTTCTCTCTTTCCCACTTTACTGCAATCCCTCATGCACCTTGACCTGAACTCCCTGCCTCATTCTCCCACAGGCAAGCTTTGTTTCTCAGTATTAATTGGCCTGGTATTCCTTCTGCTTCATGGGTCCATTAATAAATGATTTTGTGGCTGAGAGGGTTAGAGGAGGTGCAGGTCTGGGTCATCAAGAAACTGCAGTACACAAACACGTCAGCAGATATACAAACTTAACAAACAAATACATTGCATACATGAATAACCTGCTAAACATTCTGTTTAGGATGCTTAATGTGCAATACCAATGAATCACCTTTTGAAGGCACATTCAAGGCCCTTATGAATTTGGAGGTGGACAAACCTTTGTTAGTCTCTGTCCTGTCATGAAGTGAAGTCTTGAATTCATTTCGTAATCCTTGTTTTAATGCGCCAAAATTGACCGAGAAATACCTTGCTGTTTTAACGCCTGCCAAACTACCTGTCTCATACAATTGGAGACATCATATGTCCTCGGTAGCTCAGCGCTTAGTGCCCAAAATGACGTATAAAGTCCTTGTATGCATGCGCACAGCTCTAGAGAGATTCGCTGGTCGTGAGTTTGATTCCTGCAAGGCTCAAAGTGGTATGCACTTGATTCTTCATATGCTCCTTTGACTTGCAGGTTCAACTGTACTGGATTAAGGTCACTGGTAAAGGAAGTACTCGGGCGTGAGAGCAGTGAGACTGAACCAGAAGACACAATGAGCTAATACTGGGAGTTTACCTTCAACTTCAAATATTCAAATATCCAAATATCAAAATTATGACTTAATGCAAGTAACACTTTTTCAAGTTTCAGTCACGTCCTGCCATGCTATTCACTTTTTAAAATAGTTTATGTTTATGCTTGTTCATGCTTTTCTGTGACTATACATTTAATTCGAAAATGTATCAGTGTTCTGTCTACATTCTGAGGAAAATTAAAGACACAACTGACTCAATAAGAAAATGATATTTATGGTTCTTTGCTTGAGATCAAACCTTGCAGTGTTTGCAGTGAAGATACGGAGGGAGGGTTTAGGAGAATTTGCTTATTCACTTCCCCATTCCCAACTTGGTTTGAACATTAGCAGTGTATATGAGAGTGTGCTTGTCTGGAGAAGTGACCCCACTGACCATTAGAGCACAAATTGGGACTCATTTTTCGGGACTGAGGATTTGGGGAAAGCTAATTTACTGTAAATGGAGACAGACTGGGCCCTGGACTGTGACTGACAGATTCCAGCATTTTATGCATATTTGTTTTGACAAATTGTCTTAGTTTGGTCCATTTATTATATTTACATTTACATATAATTTATCAGAGAAATGTGGTGGTCAAAAGTAGATATTTTCACATGGATCTCCTTTATCGTTTGAATGGTTAATGGTTAAAAAGTAACTAATACTAGTTTTTAAGAAGAATACTTTACTTACTAGTAAGCATTTTAACATAGGTTGTTTTACCTTTTGTTCTAAGTAATATTTCAGTAATGGTGAGTTGAGTTAAGATTTTTAGTACTCTTTTTCACTGTTGTTAGTGGCTTCTGACTCTGAGGTTGGAACCTCTTTGATAATAGACATTGATTGATCATTGATTGATTGATTGATTGATTACTGCTGCCTTGACCTTTTGCCTGAAAAGAAAGCATGGAGCAAAAGTCAAAAAGTCCAGAGTGAATACAGAACTACTGGGTATCTTTGCTTCTGGATCATGAACCAAAATGCGGCCTGATGCTAGTCAATGTCAGCAAGCTACAGCATGACTGCAGGGCACAGGATGAGAGTTTTTCTTTATTTGGGTTGCAGGCCAACACTTCAAAATAAATCCTGGTATATAGTGCACCACTCTGCCCGCAGTGTTTGTATAGTAAGAGGGAAAAACAGGCAGCCTGTTGAAAAACACATACAGCAGAATAGTCCTATAGAGATATCATGTATACTCCATTACTGGCATGCTGATCCAGGCTATGCTGCGTAGACATAGTTTGGCTCCATGCAGTGTTCACTCTAAGCCTTTGCTGTATTTGCGCCCGTGTTCCTACAATTTCCAATTCATTAGGCCACGCTTTTTTTGAAAGGGCCTTCAAATTAAAGTGCCGGATGTTGTTTTTTTCCTCCACTTTCCATCCTCCATCTCTTTGTATCTCTGTCTACTCTTACACAGCAGAGTGTTTCAGTGAGCATGACTTTGTCTCTGAACTCCTAATATACAGCCTGGGTCCTCTGTGCTCTCCACTGTGTGTGTGTGTGTGTGTGTGTGTGTGTGTGTGTGTGTGTATTTTTGTGGATGTGTCTGTGTTCTGTTGGAGTCCTCTCTGTTCTGCCAAAGAAACTCAGCCCAACTGAGTTCTTTCAATTCATTAGCTCCCCACCAACGTACCCTGCTAAAACAAGCAGAAGCGGCACTTGTTTACTCTGTGACAATACACAACAGACTTAATAAACAATCTAAATCAGCAAATCTATCTTTGCTATCCTGTGTATGTTCTCAGTCCACACCTAATGAATTGGTTGTTGAATTGATAGAGCCAGTTATGAAAATTTCTGACTGGATTCTGTTTTTATTTTTAATATAACTGTTTCAGTGAAGCTACATTTCATATCCTATATATGTCTCCTGCTGCACGTATGCACATCTGTGCTTTGAACTACTGTAAATGTTAACATCTTCATGCTAGCATGTTCACAAATATGTGCCAACATGTTGTTGTTAAATAGCTGGGACTGTTCACGCAATTTGGATGAGGTACTTAACCATAGTCCGTGTCACTATGATCACTTTTACTACTTTACCTTCAGCTGTCAGACAATCTCTTTCTTTGGCACTAACCTCTGTACACATACACCACCCAACTACACACCATACTCTATTACACCACAAATGAGCTGTTTGGATTGCACAGCCAGAAAAACATGTAGCGTGTACCTTCTGTCAAATCTTTAGAAACATGAATGATATTCATCTGATTTGCATCTTTCTGACCTTTCTGCTTCTCTAAACAGGTGATGCACTGATGCACCATTGTCTACTGCAGGTAATACTGAATATGTATGTACCTAAGGCAACTTTATTTTAAAACACAAACTCTCCCTTTAGCACAAAGTACAGCAGAGGCTGATGGAAATGTCATAGTCGTTATCCTCTGATGAACCAGACTGTCTGTACAAAGTTTCATGATCCATTAATCCATCCCGTAGCTGATATATTTTAGTCTAGACCGAAGTGGTTGCCGACTGAAAAACTAGCAAAAGACAAACAGCCAAAAGGCAAAACATTTTTAGAAGTTTGTAAAGCTGTGACAACAGAGGCTTACCTTAATTGAATGTATGCATTCATTTTAGAGCCAAACATATTATGACTAATGTCACAGGGAAATCCAAAAGAAATAATCGTATTTCCCCTTTTTGGGCAGGGATCTAGAGTGTATTGGAAGATTTATTGCTTTCTTCCACATTTTATACAGCATGCCTCTGTGCTTCAGGTAAGAATAATCTTTTTAATATCACCTCCAGCTCCTTTTTTCCCCACCTCCCTACTATTTCCCTCAATAAATTTGTACAAAACACCCAATTCAAGAACCCAAACAATCTGGTTCAGAGTTCCACAGAGAGAGGGTAGGCAATATAGTGAGAACATTAACTCAGCTATATATTTTTTTTCCCTGCTCTCTGTCCACAAAACTCTTTGTTTCCATCTACACACAAAGTCTTGCTAAGCAAAGAGCATTTTAATCTTTGTGTTTTCGTGCACTAACTCAAACTCTGGGGTCTTGTTAGACGCCCAATTCCTTGTCCAGTGTGGGGCCTCTTCACCACAGGACTCTCACTCACCCATTGGCAATGATGGAAGTTTGTTGCTGCAGTTCAGCAGCAGTGGTGGTAGCAGACAGGCATTTTAGTAAAGTGGAGAGAGAGGAGGAGGATGCTGGTGGGACCACAATGCTTCTTCCTCTATGAAATGCAGGTCAGGTCTAGCCAGTGCCATGCTCTGGCTGAGGACATCTCACCTAATAAAGTTTTGAGAAAGGAAGACATGAAACACAAAGAGGAAGAGAGAAAGTGGAGAAAGCATGGGACCAAGAGAGAGCCAGCACTCTGGGATACAGACCGACAGACCAGAACATGCGAGGAGGCAGAGCTTAGACAGAAAGAGAAAGAGCCCACTGGGAAAGAGGAAGACAGAAAAAAAGAGTTTGGGTTTAATCCAGTGAGGGCTTTTTTTGTGTTGTGAAACACGCTGCTTTCATGAAATTTGATGAATTGTTGATAATTTAGCTGTTACTGGATGGTTTTTTTTTTTCAGTTTTTCTCCTTTGGTTGACATTCTGGTAATGACAAATGCTATAGTTTAGCTGTCGAACTTTTCCAACAACTTTTCAATAACAGAGCTGAAAGATAAGACAGTCACAGTCACATCAGCGATTGTATGAACTGTTATCTTGCTGTTAGCACCATAGGAGAGCAAACAGACTTAGTGCAATGTTCTCTATCTGGTCCGTGCTGATGCGGACTAAACAGTTTATACTGATTGTGCCTGTTTGTGTGTGTGTGTGTGTGTGTGTGCCTGTGTCTGTGTGAATATGAATACATTTATGCAGAGAGTGTGCAAACATGGGAACAGATAAGGGGCTGATTCAGTAAGAGTGGGTATGAGACTAATTGGCCAGTAATAAAACCACTGGCTTAATTACTTACACAGATATTTAGCTTGTCTGAGGCAGAAATCAGAAAAAATATCGGCACAAGGTCAGAAATACACTATAGCAACTTTGCAGTTAGACTACACTACATTATATATATTCATATAGAGAGAGAATACGAGAAAAAAGAAGAGAAGAGAGAAAAGAAAGCACAACTGGTTTGTAACTTTCTGCCTGTCATTTAGCATTGGCGGGCAGTGTAAAGTTATCAGAGCTTTCCCACTAAAAATAGCTTCCTGTTGAGGCTGGAATCGAGGTTGATGGAGTGAAAAAATAGACCAAAACAAACAACAAAAGAAGCTAAAGCAGATAAATGTTGAGGGACTGCAGTGTAAGGTGAAATGTGAGATGGGTAACAGTGAAAATTAGTAAAAGTATTGCTTAAAGTTTCTTTGTGGTGTGTGGGTATGACCACAGGATATGGAATACTGCTTCTCATAAATACCAACCAAGGGTATGGTGGTTACCTTTAGGTACTGGGGCAGACATCCAAGGTTGATGTGTTTGCGACTGAATAAAATAAATATAAATTGTTGTTCTAAAAAACTAAGGATTACTGCTGCTCACAGTTCCGACACATAAGAAGGTTGCTATTTTTTTTTAGTAATCAATCACCAGAAGTATATTTCATTTTAAGTTTCTGCTAATTAAGATGACTGCAGTATAATGGAATAATTACTCTTAAATAAATTAAGGCAGTGCTAAACGCTATAGACCATTTTGTACTTGCAGCTGGCCTCTGTCCCAGTTCTACTGATGTGACTTCAGCGGTCTACAGGGTGATTTATGGAAGAACCTTCTGTACGACACTGTCAGTGGCTCTGTATGTGAAAATATCAGTAGAAAATATTCTACTAGAAAGCACTTGGTATAATTGACTCATTTCCTGTCATCATGTTTACAAAAAACAATTTCTGGTGGAGGATACTCCCAGTGACTATCAGTAACTGGACACAATATTGAAAATTAGAATTACTATGCATTCCCATTCACTAAAATTGAAAAAAAAAAAAAAAAAATGAAGCATTTCTCATGTGCCTGCTGTTCGATGATTAATCCATCTGGCATGGTGAGATTTTGTAAAGTGCAAAATGTTTTTTTTGTTGTTTTTTTTGTCTGTAGTATTTCTCTTCTCAATGATTGAATCAAAGACTTACTGTTTACTGCAACCTAAAACAATTTACCCTTTACCTACTGCATGATGATTTGTTTCATCCTTCTAAGAAAATGAGTCATTCTCAAAGAGAGCTTTTTTATGTAATCACCTAAAAATGTCACAAATGTTAACTCAAATCCATTGCACATTTTGAAATATAAAATTGTATATTAGCTGCTGTTATTTTTCGATTTTAGTAGTTGAGCACTCATCTGTAGCAGAGCACCTGCTTTGTGGCCACCAGCAAACCCATCTGATGTCACTTGGTAGCACCAAGTTAAAAGCTTGTAAATGATCCTTCCTCCTACGGCATCATTTCCACCCACGCTAACCACAGTCATTCATCCGTACCCAAAATAAATATAAGTTAAAATAAAAATCAGCCATCTCAAACTGCTTATGCAGCCTCTGTGTACTACAAGCATTTCACAGTGAAATGACAGACCAAATATTTAGAAGTTATTTATCTCTCATTAATAGGACATTCTGTGTTCTGTCTGGTGAAAGTGTGTACTGAAATCTAGAAACTTGCTGTTCTGGTGCATCCCAGAAAATCTGTTTTTTAATCTCTTTTAAAATTCATTTCTAATGGCTGATGTTCTCCCATGTCTGGAGTGGCTACAGGCAACAGAAAGACTGAAGAGTGGATAAAAGAGAATGCCCTGCCCTGGTTTTCTAAGGCTTTATTTAAGAGGAAAAATGTAGTTTTGTAAAAAGATGAACCAATAAAGGCACCTCTGAGAATGGATGTGCTCCACGTCCTCTCCTACTAACCTCTGGCTGTCTCTATCTCACCCCGTCCACTTACACAGACACACATACCGAAATGCAGCTATACTAAACTCAGTAACTCCTGATCGCAATGATGAACGGACCATTTAGTGATAATGTGGAATTAGAAAAGTAACAAATTGCTTTTAGAGAGCCATGTGATGATGAACTAACCACATTATTGGTTTAGTTCAGTGGGACTACAATAACACCTTGACCTTGCAGTCTCAGAAACAATGATAGCAAACAAATAATGTTTGTATAATAATAATGTATATAATAATATATAATAATGTATAATAATTACAAAAGTAGCAAAAATGAATGACTTAAAACAACTGATTAATAATTGAAGTGAGAACATGATTTTAGCACATTTTAATTATAATATATCAACAACTTCTTCCTTTTCGCTTCAGTATTAAATACTTCTTTGACCCTTGGTAAATATTGTGTAAACAAAGACTTTTCATATTTTGTATCCTTATATTCTCATGAATTAATGCCAACGTATAGTGTTTAATACATTTAAAACAAGATTAGTCAGCCTTGTTGTTGGCCATGGTCTTGCCTCTTATATTGATTGCCAGCAAGAGCTGTGATGAGACTCTGTGTTGTAAAACTTCTAATACATCCATACTGCATCGCTCACGCGTGTATTTAAAATGTCTATAACATATTCATTTCATATTCAGCTGGGATAACGCAGAACTAAATGTAAAATGGATTGCTATTATATTGTGAATCCAAATGTGATTAAACCTGCTTCCTAAATGGCACATTTTGTCCCTGTTGTTCTTGGTCATAGTATTCTGCTTGACCTTGCCTATGCGGCACAGACCAATCGATGGCTGTGATTATTACAGCAATGTGAGTCACTTTAATTCCCGCTGGATGCCAAGGAATATCAGTATTCATGAGGACAGGTCATACTCCTTGGAGTTTTTTAATCCAAAATAAAATCGTGCTGATTATCTATCCCTCTCTTGTTCCTCTACCTACCTCCTTTCTCATATGTCATTCAGCAACAACTGACATCCAGAATTAAGCTTAACATGAATTTGTAGGACACACAGGAATGAGTCTACAGCCACACTAGCAGCAGGTGCTTGGGCTCAGTGGTGCTTTGAGCTAAATGCTTATATCAGCATAATAACATGACAATGTCTTTACCAAATGTAGTTTATTTTATATTAATGGTTTATTTGATAGACAAACACACACTGAAAAACAGCTATCTGATGCAAGCACCATTGTTAAGTGTTAATAAGCATATGCTAATTTGACTTGTTTAATTCAATACCACAAATTTCAACCTGATGGTGGTCAAATGATTACGAAAGTCATTTTGATTCATCCAAAAATATCTGCACACAATTTCATGGCAACCTGCAGTGTAACATTATAAGTGGCCTTGGTGGAAACCTTGTGCAACTCTTACTCTTCAAACCAAGTTAGAAATGTTAAAACCAACCTGTCAATGCTAAGACAACATGACATGAGTTAACTGTTAAAAACAGTTTGCAAATATAGTACAGGCTATGACTGAGAAGCAATTATTTTTAATTTACTACATGGAAAAGAAAAAAAAAGCTCCTGTGCTGTCTGTCAAGGTCTGCCACTTACATCATGTAAAACGTGCCTGCATGTTCTGTTTATCCTGTCAATAAAGTTGAATTGAAACACTTTTATCCCAAGAAAAACAGAAGCAACAAATTACCACATCATACTTGATTGACAAATTAAGGGACTTAAGCTCTACTATTCCCTGCCCTCATGAGTGGACAGGCCCAAAAGTACGGTCGATATTTACACCAATGATGGCAGTTCATCTAACAGTTATTGAAGAATTTTATTAAAACTGATTTCCTAACCTTATGGTGGTAGGCTACTAGAGTAAAAGATGGAGAAATGGATTTCATGGCAATCCACTCAATGGTTGCACAGTCATGGACTGTCCAAACAATTAATATATTGATATTGAAATTGGAAATTAGTAAATCACACCTGATAAACAAGCAGAACACAAACTTGCAGAATTGTGACATCTTCACCCACTCTGTAAGTGCAGCTGGGTCTCCACCTGTGGCTCCATTGCAACGTTTTAGTGCATTCTAGTTCTATTTGTGGGCTGTGGGCACCCACTCAACCATAACCCTTCACCAACACCCCTTCATCATGTCAATAACATGAGGGTGGCTGTGGATTGGAGACAGAGCAGGTCGTCGACTAATCAGATGATCAGCAGAATGATCCACAGCACCTCCAGCCTGCATGTCGAAATGTCCTTAGGCAAGAACCCCAAAATTGCGGTGTATGAATGCGTATGAATGGTTAGCTCCTACAACCGATGAGCCGTTGCCATGCCATCAGTGTATGAATGTGTGTGAATGGGTGAATGAGATATGTATTGTAAAAGCGCTTTGAGTGGTTGGAAAAGTAGAAAGGCGCTATATAAGTACAGTCCATTTACCATTTAATAATAAAAAAAAATAAAAAGAATAAAAAAAAATAAGCATAGTTCTTCTTATTTTTTTCCCACTTTAAGCATGGCTTGTGAACATGAACAATTAAATTATATGTGATCACATATGACGGTATGAAGGACTGTTGTGATCGCTGGCTGTCCTAATTAAACTGAGAACACTCACCTGAATAGCACTTGCTGGATGGTTGCTGCAGACAAGTACATAATATTCAGTCAAAACAATGAAATGATAGAAGTAAAAGTGGAATAAATTGTGCAGCATTCTGATTTTCTGCATAAACTGAATAAAAACATATAAAAGGAAAGGCGCAAGAGATGCTAAACAACTGAAGGTGGAGGGATCAGGTCATCTACTTTAGCAGTCAAGAAAGTTAACCACGTTAAATGTTAGGCCAAGACATTTTCCAGTCTGCAAAAAATATTCAGGTCACAGTGAGTCAGCACTTGTTATCTTGTGTAATGGTGCTTGTAAAATTTTAATCTTCCTCCTCCTAATTAAGCCTCAGACATGTTGGATAACCAAGATTATATCAGTTCTGTCCAATATTTGAACTGAGATTTGGACCAATGTGACTATCATTGTTATGGAAATTTCATAGGTCACGTGTGGGCCTTGAGGTCCTCGGCAGTATTAGTTTTTTGGCTTTGGTTGAGAACTGTAGGTGCCAGCCTATCTCAACACTGAAGTGGCCAGGGTCGAAGAGACCTAATGATGCCTTCCTAGACAAAATAGATAGCTTGCCGTTGACATTTCTTTAACATAAACAGACAACAGTGTCTCCAGACTAGAATGTACGTATACAGTAGCATTTGTGGTGTTATCTTGGGGTTTAAAGTCTGACCACCAGGATGAGTTGGGCAGAATGTCAGACTCAGGCACTTCTGATGTACTTTGTGAGTGTCTCTAATTCTCCTTGGCCAAGCGTCAATAAATAATACAGCATAAGACATCAGAGGCTCCTGAACACTTTCTTCCCTCCTGACCTCACCACTGACCTTTGATTTCAGCTAGTTCTCCACAACAATCATGATCAGCTGTTAAATGTGTTTGGAGATTTTAAAGTCGATTATTTCACAGATTTTTTTTACAACCATTAAGACCAAGGGTGCAGTGGTATATACAGGACAGAAGTTGGTGAACTGTAGTTTACACACCTTGTTTCACCTTACTGATCGATAAAGTTGAAAATATTAAATAAACTCTCTTAGATCTTACTGTTTATCAACAAAATTGTTATTATCAATCCTGCCAATTAATAATCTTTTCTCAGGCAGGTGATTAAATCTTTACTTACTTATAAATAGCGATGTAAACAGCATGGGAAGTTCTTAGAACTGAAGCTGAACGCATCGATTAAAAGACTACACATCTACACTGATGACTTCTGTTTTACTCCATGTATGTAATTACTCTCATCTTAATGCAATAATTTGTCTCTTGATCATTCTAAGGCCATTTAACAATATTTCCACTTCTGCAAACATCCATAAATAATGATTCCATTCATGTGGATATGTATGATCAGAATATAAATGAAGATTTTAAAAAGCTCATTTTAAATCTGACTTTAACCTTTATAGTATAAATATACTGTCTATTTCGCAATACATAGATTGCTGTATGCAAGTAAACTCAGTCAGAAAGCTGATGTGTGAAAGGAGGAAGTGGAAGATGTAACCTTTTGTTGGATATTCAGGTCGATGGTCGTCCTTTAAAGTAAATCATTCTCATGAGACCCTGAAACATTTATCAGAACAATTCAACATTTTACCTTCAGATTTCTGTCACAGAAGAAGCATTTAAAGAAGTCACAGAAGAGCAGCATTTGATTAATAATGTAAAGAGGACAGTCGTAAGGATGTAGAATTTTTTCCCCCGCTATACTCAGAGCGTCTGGAATAAAGCGCATAAGATCTCCATTGGCAGAATATCAAACAAATGGAATTTACTCTTCAAGCCTAACAAAAGATTTTCTCTGTAAGTGTCACTCCTTTGAGAACATTGCACATGTTAAGGTGTGTGTTTAACATAAAGCTCTCATCCATGAGATGACTTTGTGAGTATGGAGGTGAGGAGGAAGCAAGAA
Organism: Larimichthys crocea; assembly: GCF_000972845.2. Taxonomy (NCBI): domain Eukaryota; kingdom Metazoa; phylum Chordata; class Actinopteri; family Sciaenidae; genus Larimichthys; species Larimichthys crocea. Next base: position 18,950,507 of record NC_040018.1, on the reverse strand, counting down.
TAGATCTGAGCTGCTGTGCTGTGTGTACATATCTTGAAATGTAAGCACTTATTATTATGATGAATTTTGTACGTTTTAAATTGACCCCACAGTTATATATATAATTATTATTATATATAAACATATTTTGGGCTGAAGTTTGGAGACAATATATAAGAGATGATGCACAAGACATCTAGATATTTTCATTTGAAGTGAAGATAAAAACATTTACTCATGTATTAGAATGAGAATAAATGTGCAATATTGCCATCAGTGTGGAAAATATGTCTCTTTTAGATTGTTCAAATAATTTTCTAAAATTTTGACTAGACACACTCATTTATATTTGCTTATTATGTTAATAGGAAAATCCAGGCAGTGTTACACTTGATGTAAACATTAGGAGCATTTTCAGAAACATGTGCTCAAGAACTTCAGAATCAAACCTTAACTTGGATATGGCCAGATGATGGGTTGGTTTGTGCACAAGCATTTACACTGATTCTACACGTCATAGGGATTTCTTTGGAGCAAAGCTCGGACATGTCAGTAATGAACCCAGGGTAATCTTTGAATCAACAGGCACAGTAGCAAAGCCCCCCTCCCCTCTTTGTACAAGTGCGAGACAAACGGAGTCACAGGCTCAGTAAGAAATCCAACCTCCCAAGTGAGACAGACAACAAATGAAGCCGAACAGCGCAGCTCTGAACCGTTCAGCCCAAACCCCTCCAACCTACGCTCCACTAAGAGGCGGCTCAGAGTAGAAAGCAGACATTAATTAGACTTCTATCTGTACATCTCTGCTTTGCTCAATTGAGGGATGAGAAGGGTAAAAGAGGAGAAGAGCTGCATATAAGCACGTCTCTCACGTCTGATACTATTCATGTAAGCCCATACCATCACCAAAAATGTGAAAAGTGAAAAACAAACAAGGGTGGAGCTAGTTTGAATGTGTGTAAGAGAGCAGCCATGTCTCAGCTGGATCTTGCAGTTTATTCTGAGAGGAAAAGCTCTATCAGAAGTCAAAGGTCAAGACTTACAGAAACGACTCAACCAAAAATAGCTGAAAACTTCAGCTTCATGACACCTATCACTTTTCCCTCTCTACACTGAGGTAAGCAAGCTCAACAGGAACAGCCTGTTACAAGAAGGTCAAATCCAGACAGATTTTTTATACTTACTGTATATTTTTGGTCTGTCTATTTTAGTTGTGGTAGAACAGGAATGGGAGACAGTGAGGGATGGAAAAGGACAAAAGGGTAAAAAGACAAAAAAACAAAAAACAAATAGGGAGAAACAGAAAGCAATTGCAAAACACAGTTACAGTAGAGGCAGTGATGTGAATGTCAGTACAAGTGGGAAATCACACGCCCTTAGAGTGTAAATGAGTTCTGATTACTGTATTCGTTGTAATGGTATGACTTTGTGGTGACATCCTACACTGAGATGCTAAAAGATGGGAGAAAGCCATTTGTGTGAGTTCATTAGACTTTTACACATCTCACAAATTAGGCACGTATGAGCTGGCATCCTTGGCAGTATAGTCATTAATGAGCAAGAGCTGAAATATGTTTTGTGATTTTTTTTAAATTCCTGAGAATTCTCATTAATTGCTACGTATGTGACTGTGATGCGTGCTTTGTGCGATCTCTCACGTCTACTCAGGACAAGAGTCATTTCAAGACAAAATACGTGAAAAACAAAGTCCAAAGCTTCGTCAAAAAAAAAAATCAGTGTCTTTTTTTTCTTGTCACAACACCATGTTTACCTTGATGGAGCAGATTCAATGAAACACACATGGTTTATTTGCTCCTGTACTATTTGTCTTTCTCTGCGCATTTGTTAAGTAGTCCAAACATGTTGGTCTATTAATCACACATAATGAGTGATTAAGTGTGTGTAGTAATTAGTATCTTTAGGCACCAGTAACACTTCTGTAATTACCCCCCTGCTGTTTTCTTGTAAAAAAGGTCACACCAGGCAACATCTTAGGCAGTCAGTCTGAGTACTAACACTTGCCGGCAGTGTAGTAAGTCCTACAGTTATTTAATCGTTGTACTTTACATGTTTTGTAAGTTGCATGAAATTGGTGTTCTTTAACTCCATTTTAAAGCCAAGACTTGAACTCAACAGTGAACCTTGTGACTTCAAGATGTGCTAATCGGGTCGAAGGTTTTAGGATTAAAATTTTTAACTATACTATAACAGGTAGTTAGCGTATTTTAGCATAGTCTGGATACAGGGAGGTTATTAGGGGCAGTGTAGCAGACTGGAGTTTTGGCTGGGAGAAATATCTTTCTGAAGAAGAAAGAAAGAACTGGCACAAAACAGCAACTTAAATTTTACACTTTGGCTTTTGTATGAATTAATTAAACAGGATGTAGCAAACCATACAAGTGCTGGTAAGCAGAATGTAATGCCTTTGGACAGAGCAAGGCTAGCTGTTTATGTTAATTGAAGATATCTAGCTACTGGCTATGTATAGGGAGTGGGGTTCAAGTAGTAGCTTTAAGTTGTAGCAGCAGTATGAGCTGCAGCAGATTTGTATTCAGCTATTTTGTCTTTCTTTTTTAATTTCAGATATGTGAAATGCTTAATCAATGCTGATCTTATGCTGTTCAAACAATGGATTGGATTTAGAGAATAATTCTGACTACAGAGTTCTGAAGCTTAAAAGTTTTCTTTTGAGAGACAGCAACTCAAATCATGTTTTTTTTTGTTTGTTTGTTTGTTTTTTGTCTGGAATTTTCTTTAAACGTCTGTAGAGACATCTTCAGCACCAAGGACAGTGCCAGTTTTGTAACAGAGCTTCAAATGAACGCTCACCACTGAGGCATCTTATTTTGCAATGAGTATAGTTTTGTATAAAGCATGGTAATACGGTATTTGATTGTTACAATGATGCAGACTGACATTTCCTTGCAGTTTCACGTTTCACTATAGAGAATTCACTACATAGCATCTGTCAGTTGTTCATAGAAGTGTGTGTGGACCATTGCACATACGCATGGATTCCTTCCTGCTGAAAATATGTTCCCTCACGCATGTTGCCATCCATCGTGTATAATCGATCAGAACATAAAATGCACTATCCCTACGGGCAGGGGCGTAAATATAGACAGCGTAGGGACTGCAGTTACACTAGTGCCTGTGGGGGTGGTGGGGAGGCCCGTAGAGAGAGCAGGTGGAGAACGGGCCCTTGTAATTCAAATTGTCACCTTGGAACTATGCCTGTGTTGAAAGAAGAACCCACATTAAATTAAAAATGGTGTCATGCCCTTGAAAAGGCGAATATCTCCATCATGGTTTTCTTTTTTTTTTATAATAGTCTGTAGCTATCTATAACAAAATGATATGCTTAATCTACATTAGCTATAAAGACTATAAATTAACTATGAAAATATATATATATTAAATTAAATGAATAGACTTTTATACAAAACTGAAGATCTGAATGGCAGATGGCCCACAAGTGTATAAGTCCTGTCAGCTGGAATTAGTAGTAATAGAGTATTTTCTGTCCTTTGGTGGACTGTCCAACCTGAAGCAACATTCAGCAGGGGACTAACACGTCTGAGCAGCCTCAGAACATGGAATAGAGTTATGTTGACAGACCACACATTTTGCCCAGGTCTATGATCTGATGTTTTAATCTTTAATAAAATGTATGCAGTTGGTGTTTATAATTGGTGCTTTGCTCTTAATTACACTGTATTTCCTTTTACATTCACATGAGGAGTGGACTTTGAAATGGAGGTATAAAAGCACAATTTCCAGCATAAAAATCACTAGAATGCGGGAGATGTGTCAAACATTCAAAATATGATGGCAGACCTCCAAATCCCCCATCTGTACATTTAGTGTACAGACATAAGAGTGATATCGATCTTTCATTTAACTCACAGCACAAATAAATGTATTTCCCAAACGCATATTACCTTTTCATACAAGGGCAACGGCAGCAACAAACAATAACTAAACCTCCTTGTTTCATTAATGTTTATTTATACCTTTCAGAGTCATATTTCAAATATATTTTCCTCTAAAATACTTCAGTACATGACAGAGAAATACAACACCCAGCACTGTGTGATACCCTTCTCTCTTTTTTTCTCCAATAAAGGTGCACTTCACATATTTTGTTCCAAAATAGATCAATACAGAGACTGCCGTATGCCATAAAACCAGACAGTCAGTGTGTGTAGCTATCACTGTGACCAATGCACTGTTTCCCAGAACTTACTTAATGCAAAGACAATGCTTGTCACAGTGAGTTACAATAGTCAGGTTAGTCCTAAAAAAGTAATTTAAGGTTTTAAGGCTTATCCCTTTGAAGCTGCTTGGTGAAACATTTGATGCCATAGAACACTGCAGAGAGACTCCGTCATGTGAGTTGGTCAAATGTCAAAAAAGTCCAGTGGAACACAGCGATTCAGGTGTGGGTTAGTTTATCGGAAGGTGTAGCATTTAAAAAAACAAAACATACTGCTTAAGATGATATATGGAGAGAACGTACCTAGTCAAACATCATACTGGAACTGAAATGTTTACCTAAAACAAATTGACACTGTTTTTTTATCTGTTTTCTGGGAAACCAGAGCAAGGGTCACCGTAGTTTGTGAAAAAAGTCATTCCGCTCTGTAAACCAAGGCTGTAATACTCTGATAATGTTTCAACTAACATTACAGAGAAGCATTACGTAGAGGTGTTTCCAGCTCTCAGTCACCGTTTGTTTCACATCTTATTTCCCACAAAAAAGAAAATAACTTTTGAACGTGTACCTCACTTTATTACTGTTGCCAAGAGTAATATTTAATCTATTGCCCCGCAGTTGCTCAGTGTATTGGCAGCTTGTACAGTTAAGGAGGGGACATAGGCTGAGTTATTCCAGACAGTCTCTTGCAGGTCAATTCCAGTCAATTCAAGACAGTACAGACAGTTTACAGTAGATGGAAGCTTAACAGTCAGTTTGTCATTCCAGTCATGTGTATGTATGTAAGTATGCGTGTACATGTGCAGCCTATACAGGGGTTCATTAAACGGATGAATGAACATGTTGCAAACATTTACAGCACACAAACAGAATTCTGTACTTTTTTGGAAATGCTACACTAAACACTTCTGTGTCACTGTCTTGACTTGTGTTAGAGGATTTCAGTTGATATCAATATACTTTTTAAATGTAACATATTCAATAGACTTTCTTACCGTGTCAGCTGCCTGATAAGAGAAAATCGAACAGTTCAAGTCATTCAACACTAATTTGTGTGGTAAACATTTAGCTAGTTGTCTTTTCTTTGGTTTGTCTTCATCAAAATAATTTAAAACTGGATCCTCTTAGTTCCATTAGTTCACTTGCTGTACTGTAAATGTTTTTTTTTTGTTTGTTTGTTTTGTTGTTTTTTAATTTTAGTCAATCCATCATTCTATCCAAGGATCAATTTATCAAAATGATAAAAGCCAACTAAAAAGGCCATTATGTTTGCTGGTTAAAAAACAATTTACAATGTTAAGGTCAAATAAGATTTATTGTTTCTGGTGCTTTAAAGTTGAAACACTTGTATGCACTTTGTATGCTATTGTATGCTAACTACCAGTTGTCCTACACAGTCTCATTGTGCTCAGATGTATGACACCGTATGACAATCATGATGTTTAATATGTTTGTGTTTTTGCTACTAAAGGTCACGTCACCTAGGACAGATATTTATTATTATTATTATTATTATTCACAAAACCTTTTGAATTCTTTGCTTTGTTAAAAAAATTAAGTTTATTGCCATATGTTAAAAAAATAGAACAAAATGAAGCACCTAATTGTTATTTTCTATTTAAATAATGTTAATCACTTGAAGTGATGCTTTCAGCATGTGATTATATTATGGAAATACTGTATAAGCTAATTTACTTTGTATCTATCCTAGATACTACATGACCAAGATGAAGTGTTGCTACAGCTGAGTTACACTCTGAATATTGCGAAATGGCAATTACCATACCACAAATAAAATGGTTTGTATTTAAACCAATGACAGTTGCTTGATTTACATTCTGTTGAAAACAATGTGTTCCATTTGGATGGTCATCAAATGGTAACCAAGCACTGTTTAAGATAACTCATCATAAATGATTGAACTTTTGCCAGTTTTAAAGAATTTTGTTGATTAGTTTTTGGAAAAAAACAAAACAAAAAAAGTTCCTCTCTTTCAGGAGTAGATGGCTACAGTACCAGTTACTTTGCAACCTTGCCATATTTCCACATGACACAGATTTTAATACATAGTGGTAAAAAGTGACAATTTATTGCCACGTTACTGGTGTAACATCAACATAACGATAATTGTAAAGCTAAGTAATGAGTTGGACTGTTATGGTATGTTATGCTTTACTATTTCTATTTGCATGTGGGTTAAAATAATACAATGTTTCCCCTTTGAATGTCATGTAAAAATTGCCACATAAAGTCAAAACACAGCCAAAGTGTGTGTGTGTGTGTGTGTGTGTGTGTGTGTGTGTGTGTGTGTGTGTGTGTGTGTCATTTTGGAAATATGACAAAGATTACAGTTCCACAGCACTCTGTCTGTTAATTTGCAGCTGTCACATGTCTGAATGCAATACCAATGGTAGTGTTTCCCCTGTTACTACTGTCATTGAAATATGAGGTAACACGAGAAAATATTTGACTGTTAGCATGATGAAATGCCATGCACATCAATGCTTAATGATATTTCTAAAATGTATTTTTACATGGGTTATGTACTGACCCACAGTGTGCCGCTTTAGTGCTTAATAATGCTCATGATACTGTACAACATAAGCTGATATAAATATCACATGTAGCCAATTCCCTATTAGCCATGTAGGCTGATGGAATTGGAGGTATTGCAATGAATACCAAACATAAAACATGTTTTATGATGTTGTCTTTTGAGAAAATGACATGGGAATTTTGAGATTATAAAAGGTTGCAGAATGAACAAGCTACATTTACAAGAAAGCATGTCACTTGAATTCACTTCTTACATAGTTTGTATCATTCAGGTACAACCTGCCATCAGGTGCACTCATTGTACCAAAGCACATTTATGATGAGAGAGATAAAGCTAAGATACATAAAACATTTTATATTGAGAGTTTGCGCACAGCAGGTTTCACAGGGCTTCCATGTTCTTATAATACACTACTGTTGACAGATCTACCAAACATGCCTTAACATGGAAAGTGCCTATCATACCAGACTGGGCAAACCAAACAGGCACATCATTTCTGTATGCTATGTAGAAGTTATGATTAGGAAATAATCGATACAATTTATGCCAACCATGATAAAGAAAAACAAACAAATAAACAAACAATAAATGGTGCATTGATCAAGTCAAAATAACATAACATAGACAAAAGTACATACAATGTTGAAAGGACTGATTGACATGTAATGCACATGGTAATGAAGCAAGTCAGCAAACACAAGCAGATCAGTTACTGGAACAAGGTGACTGGTGAATGAGTTGAAGCATGATAGAGCGAAATGCAAACATATTCGCCCTTGAATGGATTAAAATAGCTACAGCTGTTGTGAAACTTTATGAATGGTGAAAAATGAAGCGTGATGTACCCATTATCATGAGTTTTGAACAAGGTTTTAAGCAGACTGAACTGCTATCTTAAATGTAATCATAAACTATTGTATATAGATCTATAGATATGAGTATTGCTTAACTTTAACAATCATATCTATGTGGTTATGAAAACTGTTTACACTACAGACATTCAACGTTAATTAAACAATGACAGAGAATCTGATATGCAATCCACACTGCACGCCTGTCAGATACTGCTACTCTTCTCCATCTTTCACTCCTAAGTGTATGGCAAATTCATACATGACATTCAATAACCTGTGGAGAAAGAAGCACTCTCTAATCATATATTCAACTGACCTCACTGCTCTTCTCTGCGCCCCCTGTACCACACCATGCTTCTCTTTTTTTAGAGACATGTCCAGCAACTCTATTTCGGAGTCATGGTGTCCAGTGATGGGAAGTTCATGGTGAGGGAGCAGAAATTTGAATGTTGCATGTACCATCCATGGTCGCCCCTCTAGGTCATTCACAGATGAGACGTGTTTGAGGCAGAGGGTGAGCTGAGCGCCCAACTGTGATGTCAGCAAGGAAAACTGAGTGTGCATTTGTGTGTGTGTGTGTTTGTGTGTGTGTTTGTGTGTGTGCGAAGCAAAGTTGAGGTTTCTATCCAGGTGGCTTGGGTCATCCTTGCATTTTCCTCCTCGTGTTCAATTCAGATTCTGGATCACAAATCATCTTCTCTTCCTTTCATAAATATTAATATAATACTTTATTACCCATTGCCCTTGACCCTTAAAATGCCATAAACAAAACAAAACAAAAAAATTAAAACATCAAAAACACTGAATAGGTCTGACAAATTGAAACATCACATAATAAGTAGAATAAAACCCAAAGGAACAGCAGAGGTTGTATAAACGTTGTGCTTCTTTAATTTCACTTTGTAAAGTCCTCCACTGTCCTAGTTGTGTTTTAGTTTAAACTTTGTTATATTCAATATATAGAGAGATAAATGTACACGTATAATCCGCACTGAGGTTCGTCTCTTGTGGCAAGCAGAGGGCAAGCAGAGAGGCTACCAGGAGTGCCCTTCTTTTTCCCTCTGTTTCTGGTTTGTCCTTTCCTCACCATTCATTTGTTTATTCAGTCATTCATTCATCAGTTTTTTTTTCCTCTGTCTCTTTTTTCATTCAGCAGCTCCCATGTTCCCAAAAGTTGGGTTGGAAGGGAGACGGTCATTGTGAAAAAGAAGGATTTTTCCCCTCTTTCTCTTTCTTCCTGGAATCCCTGTTTTCTCGTTTTATTCCCTCAGGTCCTTTGTCATCTTTGGTAGAGTGTCCGACACTTTGGTGTGTCTGGGGAATAGGGTGGAAGGGGCGTTGAGGATTACGGTTCGAGGGAGTGAAGATACATGAGAGGGTGCACATGTGGATGAAGAAGGGTTGATGAAGGGGGAGGAAAAGGTGACAAAGTGACACGCCGACATGGATTACGTGAATCTAATCAGATTAATAGACTGACAAAGGAGTGTGAATTTCGACTGTCAAAGATCATTAAGTATGTTCACCCTAAATACAGTATCCGTTGGTTATACTGAGTGTCTGGACGAGAAAGGTTAAAAGAAGGCAGAGAAGGAAAAAAACTAGACAAAGACTATGTGTTACTATTTATCTAAGCAAGAAGGATGAAATGGATGCATAAAAGATAGAAAGGCAAGTGGAGAAGGACAGACAGTCAAGGAGACAGGTAAATAGAGGAAAGGACTAGAGGAGGGTAGAGAGAGAAGTAAAAGAGCGCGATTCAGGGCAGTGTCTGTCACTACAGACAGGTGGTGTTGTAGGAAGTGCTCATCATCTGTAGAGTAGTGACAGGAAGCAGGATAGGCCAAAGGTCAGCCAGCTGGCCAATGGGAGCGAGTGTGATCCACCGATCAGAACTGTGGAACAGACAAGAAAAGAGTTGCCTTATTAGCTCATACATAAAATAATAATAATAAATACTTACAGACTCCCTGTATCTCCATGTGATTTATTTAATGGTATGATTCATGACTTTCTTAGTCACTCTCCACTGGGTGTGCCTTTTTAAAAACACACTATAATTAGAGGCCTGCTGGGCAATCATGAGAGTTTTTAACACTCCAGCCTTCAATTCAGTAATTTTGTACTTATAATTTATCTCTCTGAGAAAAAAGGAAAAAAGATAGCATTTTATCACAGGCTGACATTCGTTTACATTTCACACGTGCTGTGTGGGTTCAAAAGTTAATTCAGGGATGAATACAAGAGATCCAAGGGAAATAAGACTTTCTCACAAATATAATTTCTCCAAAATATACATCTCAATTTGAAACAGAAGAGCCATTTTTACTTGGATGATTCATCCAAGTAAAAATGGCTCTTCTGTTTCCCACCGAGATACACTGTATACAGTATATATAAAAGCTCTCTTTATTTTTTCATCTGTCCCTTGTACAGTAAACTGCAATTTATTAAGACCAGGCTAACTTTGACATCACAGTAACCCCAGGCTAAGTAGATAACTCTACATGTATATATTTATCTCTTTGGCCTGAGGCTGCCTTTAAGCCTGAGGCTGAAAGGCATGTGTGATGCCAAAACCCTGGTGCGGCAAAAAACTTCTTCAGTGTAACAAAAAGCATGATTTTAACAATACCAAAATCATGTTACCAATGTGGAAAGAGAGTAGAGTGTTGTAGCAAACTGGATCAGTGTTTCATGATTTTACATGAAGAAAAGTAGGAGAATGTCAGGGGAAAAAAGACAGAGTCGAATGAAAAGGAAGGAAAGGGAGAGAGATGGAAACAAGAATGATGGGGAGGATAATTAAACAGATTCACACTTTGACAGCTTTGAGATTTTAATAAGAAAAGGAAGTTACAATTGATGTCATCATCACCGATATGTGATGAATTGTTTTTCTTGATTTTTTTTCTTAGGAGGTTGTTATTGTTTTTCCACGGTTAGAAGTACACACATCTTCTATGGTGTAAATCCATTTTACTCCTATGAATAACCACCAGTTTCAGACATTAATCAACTAACAACTACCTATTTTTTATGTTAACCTCTTACACAGGGAGGCACACTCACACTCATCTTTTACATAAATAAAATACACTAGTGCCAGGCGCAGATATACCTAGCACCTCAGCATTTTGATATTCGACCTTATGGAGATTGTCTCGTTTTGTAGCCAGCCTCATGTGGCTGTTCAAGGAACTGCAGTCACGGCTAAAGAGGTTGCTGTGTGGTTTCAAGACATTGTTTCAGTCATTGTAGTCTGCCTCTTTTTTTTTTTATCTCTGTTGCAATGAAAGCCCACTCAAACATGATTGGGACAACAAATGGAAATCAGAACGCTTCCAGCGCCAAAATCTTGGTTGCTTGCCTACAGATTGTGCATTCATATGCAAAATACATCTGTTCATAAATTCAGATTGTGCTACGACTTTTAATGTTGCAGCAAAGAACAATCAATTAAAGAGAGAAGAAGTGCCTTTCAACAATGTAAACCCTCGTATCAAAGGGCTAAGTTCCTGAATTATACCTGTAAAAATACAGCTGAGGTCAAGAATCAATGAATGTTACAACTATAAACCAGTGCGAAAATGACAATTACCAACATAAACCACCATGTTCTGAACAGATACATTACAAATACTCTCTCTTTTTACATGTACAAGCTGCTTAAAGACAGTTTCATAAATAAAACGTACGTATTGTGTTAAAAAGATCAATATGATTTCATATTAAGGGTCCATCCTCTAGGCAGAAAATCAATATTTATAATAAAGCCTTGATCTATATGCAGCAGACCCCAACCCAGCAAACAAACATTCCTCTCTCTCTCTCTCTCTCTCTCTCTCTCTGCCTCTCTCTTTCAAATCAAAATCAGATAATGGATTGCTATAGGTATATGAAGTTCAAAGTCTTTTGTGTGTGCTGGTGCATGTGTGTGTATGTTGTGGGTGGTTCATGTATGTCGTAGTACAGCCAGTGGACAGGCATTTTAATCTACTCATATGAATCTGAACCTGAATCTCTACACCCGCTTCACATGCTTCACTCGTGCTGCAACCAACTACAGTGCCTGTAGCTCAATGACAACATTTTACTTACCAGGTTAATCAGCAGGTAAACAGCACAAGTGGATAGATTTACTGTAATATAACTTGTTGTGGCGTGGAGATTCAAAACCGATTAAAAAACAGGATAAGTCCCAGTTTATCCAACATTTATAATGACTCCCCAAACTGTCAATGTTTTATGCCCATTAGCTCTTCCTGAGCTATGTCCTGATTTATATTTGAGCTAAAATAGATTAAGCAATCTCAGATTTCATTTTGTATTACTCCTGGATTACTGTTTCACCTATTTGGAAAGTTCTCAGAAAATGATGCAGTAGATCAATGTGACAGAAGAGCAATAAAGAGACGAGGAGGAAACGTCAATGCAGAAAAGAGAATAAAGTAAAACATTAAACAGTAAGAGACAAGCTTGCCTTCCACCATCGCTTCTCTTAACACACAAACAAGCCAGGTGCTCTGTGATTTATTTAGGCTCAGTTGCACCAAACACGTCAGAAGCAATTGTCCTTCATATGTGGAGGGCCGTAGGACAAAAGTCCCAAGAGCGTGCACACAGTTAACCTGAAGAAAATGTGTGCGCATCTGAGAATGCATATACTACAGTGTGTTTTTGAGTGGATGTGCATCCCTGTACTCGTATATGTGCAAAACACTTCTGGCTGAATGCACATATATGTGTGTGTGTGTGTGTGTGTGTGTGTGTGTGTTTGTGTGTGTAACATAGGTGTGATGTATCAGCTGGATGAGGCTACCATTCCCTCCACCTCCTGTGAAATGTAGGGAGCAGCAGCAAAGTCTCATCTGAGAGGCGCACTCAGGCTCAGAAACATAAAGATTCTCTCTCTCTCTCTCTCTCTCTCTCTCTCTCTCTCTCTCTCTCTCTCACACACACACACACACACACACACACACACACACACACACACACACATACACAAAGCCATATGACAGTTTGCTGATCAAAGCTGCTATTGATGTTATGTGCTGCTTTGTACTGGTGCATGCAAAAGCACTATCTCGCCATGTGTCTGTTTTTATCTATCTATCTATCTATCTATCTATCTATCTATCTATCTATCTATCTATCTATCTATCTATCTATCTATCTATCTATCTATCTATCTATCTATCTGTCTGTCTGTCTGTCTGTCTGTCTGTCTATCTATCTGGTGATGTACTATACAAGATATAGACATATATAGAACCGACTCGTCGTACAAATACATGCATACACAGAAGTGAAGTGAGACTGTGCACATACTTCAGTTTTGTAGTGGGTAATATGATAAGCAGGAGATTAAATCTTAGGTGAGAGGTGTAATGTTTCACTAAATAATAGTTTAGCCAATTTAACTGATTGCTATTATTTTTGGAGTCTGTACAGGTTTCTGTAAAATGTCAAAGTCACATCCATTAACTTAATTTTAAATGATTTGAGTATTAAATTTTATCATTCTTTTTGTTCACATTAGAGCTATCAATTCACTGTTAATGGTCATTTGATCGTACCCTGGATTGTGAAGCACTTGGCAAAGCCATTTTTTATGAATTAGTCATTGATCATCTTTCTGATGCCACGACGATGGTTTACAGGTACATGAATTTATTATTAATAAATTAGTGTTATGAAGACAGCCGTACTCAAGATGGTTTTATAAATAAATTTATATAGAAATTGCCTCCAAAGACTGTCTGTACTGAGACAATATGGATCTTGCGTTAAGCATAATTGGTGGTCTGATATATATTATTTTGCATTTTCCTCTAAATTAGATTCCTTTTAATTTCATCATACCTGGCAAACACAAGTTGAGTTTAGTTCTTTGCTAATCCTCATGTTTCCACTCCAACTGCATGGTGGCAAAATCTGTGCTCAAGACAGATGCATTTGTGTTTCTTACAGTGGCAAAGACTCGTCAGTCACCTGCCTGATAATTACCCATCTGTCTGCACTGTAAGTCTCTGCCTGCACAAAACCTGCAGGACACACATGCACACGCACACACGCACACTCAAAGAGCTCAAGAGCTTTCCTCTTCCTGTTTACACCGTCATCCATTATTCACTCTATCCGCCAGTGTCTGTACATGCACATATGTGCGAGATCGCACACAAGCTCACACGTCTCACATTGGGGGTTTGAGGAGGTAAAAGCTGGATGTTAATAATTCACTCTCTCATTTTTTGCTGTTTTGTGACGGCACAGATTTTTCTTTGTAGTATAAAAAAGTTCTCACCACATGCTGTTGCATAAAATCATAAAATTCTGTACATGTGACATTTATTGCATGACTACTTCCTGAAAGAGAGGCCTGCCTCATCTGTTGCTCTACCTGACCTGTTTTTCCCCATTAAGAGGTGTTTTTGGGGAGAATGTCATTTAAATTGAGGATTTAAAGACAGGAGGTGTTGTACAGTGGTAAAGGAACAATGGTTAAGGGGTTAACACATCAACAAAGTTTCAGTTTTAAAGCATCCTAATTTTACCTCACAGCTATGGCAGTGCACTTACAGAGAATGTTATGCGGGCTGTTATGAGAATTTAATGTTTATGCACCTGTGCGTGTGTGTGTGTGTGTGTGTGTGTATGCACATCTTGGCTAGAAGAGGGCAACTCTTACTGTAGCTAAACCTGCTGGCAGGTTTTCGTTTTATATTCTCTTTCTTCTTTCTTGGACCCGTTTCTCTCTCCATCTATTTTCCCTCTCTCTCTCTCTCTCTCTCTCTCTCTCTCCCTCACACACACACACACACATTCACACAAGCACATGGAATCAGTCTCTCTGTGTCGTTGACCTTTTCTCTCCCTCTCCCTCTCTCCCCCTCTCTCTTTTTCTTTGTCTCTTCTCCACACCCGGACCCTTTAGGGTATTTGATTCTCTCTCCACACGCTTACATGGACATTGCACTTGTTCCTTGTAACTCACTTGTTTTTCTCTCTGCTTCACCCTTGAGGAAAAGTGGACCATCACAAACAGTAGTTATACGTGGCAAAATAGTATTCTCCTATTCTATTTATGAGCAAATAGCTTGGTTTGGCTTATCTTGCATGTCAGCATGAGTAATGTGGAGACACTGTGATCAGTTCATGAAGTAAAAACTACTCTCTTGTTGGACTGATGCTTCAGCGCTGCTGATTCCAGGCATCGTTCTCCTTTCCTCACCGCACAGACATTCCTCCTTCACTCATGCTGTTTTTCTCTACATTTTTATCATTACGCCCTTTCTCTCCTCTCGCTCTCCTCTCTCTCTCTCTTTCTCTCTAAAGGGTAAATAACAGAAGCTTTTAAAAGATGACGAGCTGTGTGCAGAAGTGTAGCGATAATAAAGGGTAGATGACTAATGGAGAATAGAAGGTAAGGGGGGGAGTGATGTGGAAACTTAGAGGATGTGGCTGTGAAGTAAGAGAAGAAGGACTGCAAATGGTGATGAGGATACTAAATTGCTTCCATGCTGGTGCCCTACGGTGTCCACTTGTCTCCATAGAACCTCCAAACTGATAATCTTTTCTCTCAGTGCCATATTCCCATACCACCCAAACACTTAAGAAGATGTTTAGTTCTCTTTCTCTTGGTCTCTTGTATCCTGGAAATCCTGTCTCTAAAGTAATCGCCTTCTGTACTGCTCCTCAATTCTTCCTTCAGCACAGCTCTATTTGCATGTCTGCTGTAAACAAAAACAAAAACTACCAACAAATTGTAGATCTTTAAAGAATAATATTGCCTTCTTTATTTCAGTTCCCCTGAATGTGAAGAAAGAAAGAAAGAAAGAAAGAAAGAAAGAAAGAAAGAAAGAAAGAAAGAAAGAAAGAAAGAAAGAAAGAAAGAAAGAAAGAAAGAAAGAAAGAAAGAAAGAAAGAAAGAAAGAAAGAAAGAAAGAAAGAAAGAAAGAAAGAAAGAAAGAAAGAAAAATCTTACCTGTCTTACCTGCGCTGGCTACAGTGTCCTGCTTGCACTTTCCTACGGTGATGGACACATCATCAATGGCAATATCTCCCTCGAAACTTGGACCTCGAATTCCTTCAAACACAATCTGTTTAGGGAAGAGACAAAGATACACACATGTGCTGGGTGAGATGTATAATATGATGTATACCTGCCGAGTCAAAAAATTAAGTTAAGCATAACAAAGTTTTGTGAAGACCAGATCTCAAATTGGCTAAATGACTTAATTGAATGACACTGAATTTTAAAAAGACATTATGCTGAAACATTGAACAAATAGCATCCAGGTAGTAGTACCCTTGAGTATTTAAGTATTTCAAAGTTGTGTTCTTAACCCAAAATTATTTATGGACCCATAACAACAGAACTAAACAGGAGTTACATCTGAAAACCTTCCAAGCGACTTCCCTGTTTTAGCCACCAGCCATCTGGTTTTGACTGACAGCCTAATTACTGTGGTGTACCGAGACACCCAGCTAATCAAAAACCAAGTGTATTCTGCGTGGAATATGAGGAGGGAAAAGGCAAATAAACAAGGGAACTTTGTTGCTCCAAAACAACGACAAAAAAACAACTCTCATGGCTGCAGTTATTGGCTTTAACTGCAGACTTTGGCACTTTGTAATGTTTAATTTTAAATGTCATAGTCAAAGTCCTTCCTATATAATCATGTCTGAGAGGTTTTCAATCTTACAGTAATAATGGCTTATTATATCAGTTAAGTGGTTTCTACAGAAATGTGTATTATTCACAAATCAATGCATGAGCTCATGCATGTAGCAAAATGTTCAAGTAAGTTAATCTCCCAACTTGCTTTTGAGCAAGACACGTGTGACTGTGTGTATGAATGTGATGCTGATGGAAAAACTGCCAGCATGTTTACCATACAACATACAAGAGAGTGAGCAGGTGCATGAACGGAGGGGTGACAAATATGCATGACTGGCCTCACTTTAAAAACTCCATCTGTTGACACCAATCTGCTGTATTAACAGAGTATTTAACCCAGTAAACAGAGAACAGACCTGCCAGCACTTCTTAAATGTATTAAACTATACCAAAGGTGGGTTTAATTAACCCGGTACTGACCCACAAAAGAGAAAAGCCTGATCCCACTGCATATACTGTATGTTATATGTAAATGAAATGGCAGAGCAAACACACCGTGCTTACCACCTCTCACTGCTGGGGAATTCCATTACCTATGTTTTAATCTGCGAGTGTTGTGCTGTTAGCAGTTTCAGCAATGTCAGTTTGAGGTATCAAACAGAAATTCATGGGGCAGATACCAATAACCTATTCACTGCTATAGACAAGGATCAGCATGACTGTGTGCATATAAAGTCATTTCAGACAGTGGAAGCAGATAACTCTCTAATTGCCCCTCAGCTAGTTCGATCAACCTCTGGCTCAGTTACTGTTTGCTCTTCTGAACTTTTTCTACAGTGCAGGATATGCTATGGCCCCTACAACCTTGCGCAAGTGTATAGACGGGTAGCCTAGACCTTTTGTTGCTCTCTCTATGTATCAAGCTGTGCTACTCTCCAATTGGGAGAGAGTTTGTTCAGTTACATTCACAAAAGGGAGGGAATCACAAGAGCAGCACCACCTCTTCCCCTCTTGCTTTCTAATTTAGTCCCTGAATGAGAGATCTTATTTGAATGAATATATAAAATTATTAGGAGGACCTTGACACTGACTTGGTTTAGAGAGAGAAAACAATGCAGCAGCACAGGCTGTATGGGTTTAGCTGGTCAGCTCATTTGTGCAAAAAGATTATTTGACCTAAAAGGCAGAGGGTAGCTGTGATGGAAATTCAGGGCTAGTGAAAGGAAGAGGCCAACTGGTCAAAAATGTAGTTAACAAATTTGGTTCACATTTAGTTTTATTTATTTACTGTGAATTTGCGTTACAAATGGAAGCAGCCTACAACACCACAGGATCCCTATAGGAAATAACATAACTATGCACATATAAACACACCTACATGGACACCTGTGCTACTCATGCCTGCCTTCGTACACCCGCAAGCCCATCTGAATTAAACAAGTCGAAGAAAAGACACCAGATTGTTCTATAATTAGAGACGATGAGGGAGATAATTGGAGGAAGGAAGCTCACAGAACACCGGCCTTGACACACTAATACAGGGAGCCACAGCACAAATAACCATCTCCTTTAAGCTACATAACAACAGAATCATGCCGACCATAATAATTTGCTCAAAGATATCAAACAGAATGGCACAGCACAAAGCAATGCAATATCCTGCTATGCAACGCAGGATGGCAAAATAATGATTTCATGTGTTTATTTTTCTGGAGAGGCTCAGATAAGCAGGCCCGTGCCCTTTCACTTACTGTTCACTGCTGACAGATCAAGCTGAAGTATGTGGCGCCAGTGCCGACAGTGCCCTATACTATACTTAAACATCACTGCTGGGCACTGTGCTGAGGTGAAGTACTGTAGATCTCTGAGTTTCTGAATGGAGTGGTAAAGTTGCTTGATGTTGTGGAGAAATTGCTGAAGTCAAAGGTTAATGGTGAGTTCAGGAAGGAAGAAAGTGTTCAGGAGCCTCTGATGTCTTATGCTGTATTATGTATTGACGCTTGATCAAGGAGAATTAGAGACACTCTCAAAGTTCATCTGAAGTGCCTGAGTCGGTCTCACATTCTGCCCAACTCATCCTGGTGGAAAGACTTTAAACCCCAAGATAACACCACAAATACTACACGGCCAGAATTAGTCAAAGAGAATGTCTTTACCCATGCAGGTGTTATTGTCAGCATATTCTAGTCTGAAGACACAGATGTCTGTTTACACAGATTGGAATGTCAAAGGCAAGCTATCTATTATGTCTAGCAAGGCAGCAATAGGTCCCTTTGACCATGGCCACCACAGTGTTGAGATAGACTGGCACTTGGTTCTCAACCAAAGGCAAACAACTAATACTGCTGAGGACCTCAAGGCCCCCACGTGACCTTGTGTAACCTAAGGATAGAAACCTCCATAACATTCCATCACATCTTTAGGACTGATATTTTTTAGATATATTTTGAATTAAAACAAATTAACTAAATAGTTATTTAAGTATATTACCAAAGAGTGCTTTTTAAAAAGTCACATAAAAACTTGAACAATGCCCTAAATGCTATGGGTCATAAGATTGTGGGATGTAAAAATGGGGTCATGGACAATTAAAGGCTGCTATATCTAATGTGCTTGATATTTAACTTTGACATTTACCAAACACTCAAGAAACATCAAACTGTTTGGGAGAGGTAGAGTATATAATCTATTCTCAAAACAATTGTGAGCAAAATTCTCTTAATTCCCAATAATGGCATAACAGTGCACAGGGTGTGTGTGTGTGAGAGAGAAAACCTGAGTGAGATCGACAGCTCATGTGTGTGTACGTGTGTGTGACTCCAGGATCAAAGGGTGTACAATAAAGTGTCAGGTTGGAGTTGTGAATGTGTCGTTTTGTCGAGCCTTGTAACCTTTAATGTTCCCATTGATGTGCTGTCCACATACCAGAGGGGACACAGCCGTGAGAGAGAGACAGAGCGTGTGTGTGTGTGAGTGTGTGTGAGAGAGAGAGAGAGAGAGAGAGAGAGAGAGAGAGAGAGAGCGAGAGAGCGATGTACAGAGACAGCTTTGAAATACCAGCGCAGAAGAGAGTTGGTGCAATGTGAGGCACACAAATGTGGGTTGGCCTGGTTTCCAACAAGCCCCCCAGGTACCAAACACTGCGAGGAACACAGATGGCCTCTGGGTAATCCACAGAGGAGCGAATGGGGACACAAATAATCTACTACAACATGTTACCTCTTTTTTTTTTTCCTATTGATTTGTGCTTTATACATTGTTCTTTATGAACAACCAGCTTCAAAGCCAATTTATTTTAACTGTGTCAGATTTTACAGGAATGTGACTGGCAAACTTGCAAAAGTGACAGATGGCTGGTTCATGGAACGATAAAAACATTAGCCAATCTCTAAAGATATAATGTTTGACAAGGTATTAGTAGAGACATTTATTTTTCCAACGTGTACGGGCAGCTTAAACAAATATGTTCAGTTTTCCCAAAAGACGCAGTGACCCCATATCAAGAGGAGAGAAACTAGTGCAGTGGCAGTTCACATTTCATGAATTTACATCTCTAATATACACAGGCAGTATGTAATAACCATGGCCAGCAGGTAAACAATTTAAATTCTAATGCTTCTTTATCGGTTGGCTCTACAACTGTTTATAATAAAAGGCTTGTAATAATGCAAGCCATCAGCTGGGCAACAGCTTTTTTAGTAAGGCAGGATGGGAGGCTGTTCTCTAAGACATCATTACTTTTGTTGGACGGAGCACAAAGAGAGGGGAAATGCAGAGACGAGTGGCAGCACCTCAAAGGGCTTTGGTGTATGCAGTCAGTGAGCTGTGCACACGACTAGAAAGTTTGTGTTCTCCACGGACATGCTCTCAACATGAAGCACAAATGAAACAAGCCTCAATATGCAGTCACTCCTGCACTCTGTCAGACAAAATCACATTTACTTCAAAGAACAATCCTCTGGGAATTTAACTGAATTAGAAAATTGTGTGAATGTTATGGAAATAGATAATAGATAATGGACATGACAAGGTTGTAGCTGTTTCTTGGGAATATAAATTAAGGGTTTCTTGTAATTGTAGAGAAAAAATGAATAAATAATAATAATAAAATTTAACTGCAAAGTAACAGTCACAGTTACAGCCACTACTTTACTCAACAGTATCTGTTGAGTATTCACCCGAGGACATTTAAGTGGCTGATACTGCAATCTGTGGTTTAGACATAAGAAAGGAGCTACCCAACATCAACTCGTTGTAGAACCCAAAAAACACTGAGTTAGTAGGTTGCACAGTTAAATTGTTTCTTTTTCTGTCTGCACAGGGTGTTTTATTTTGAAAATTAACCAGATTCTCTATGCCATTTCGATCTGGACCACTTGATCTGCCCTGTGCTGCTTGACACGTCAAAAAGTAGAATAGCCGTGTACATCAGCAGAGCAGAGAACTGCTTTTGAAATCCTTTTGAAACGTGCTACGATGCTTCTGGTCAAATCTCAATCATTGCCTAGTGCAGCCATGATTTGCTTCACCAGTTGTGGTGCAACAAGAAGGCATCACAATTTAAGACAGAGAATGCTGAGTGGGCAAAACTGAAACTAAAAAGGGACACTTTTTATTTATTAAAATTATTAATTTATTAATTTTACTGTACAGGTGCTGTGCTGTACTTGCTATAGGTACTAATCAGCCTGTGAAAGCAGTTTTAATATGATTTCTTTTTCATACTGAGGTCATGATATCACTGCTGATAACTTCTATATGCTATATTATTTTTGATTTTCCTTTTGTCTCTCTCACCAGTCCTCAAACTTTATGGAATTACAATACTAAATCAACGGTGAACTGACTTAACTTTATTAGGATATAATTAGGTGTAATTCTGTGATTTACAAAAATGTGGCACTGCAAGTGCAGACTCTCTGTGTACAGTGACTGCCAGAGATTTGATACCCTGCGAAGCTTGGTAGCACCATGGAACAATGTTGTCACCAGTGGGTCCACACTTTTTATTCTACAGTGAATGTGCATGAGAGTGCAAATTCTGCCATCTGTTTTGTACTACTGCACAGACCAACAATTAGTGATGGTAATATGGCAACACATGTAGCTTTGTGGCAACAAAGACAAGAACAGGGAACATACCTGTACCATACATGTAACAGCAGCCTCATATGAATGCCTTCAATGAATTGCATGTGAAAACTTATGACTGATCGTCATGCAACATTACGTCTCTACTGAATCAGAATGTATGTAAATAAGTAATGAAAATGGGCAGTGTTTGGAAACTGTTTAGTTGCCAAAGGCTGCCAAGGCCTTGCATCATTTACTTATGAAAACACAGCAATGACTGGACCAATGCTTTGCCTTCCAGCAGATAAAAGTCATCTCCTCCTTCATAAATATCACTACCAAGAGTTTTAGATGCAGCGAGCCATAGCAATTGGCAAAATACACTTAATAGAGCCATTCTTTACAATTGCAACTTGTAGAAAATAAGCTAAACAGCAGAAAACAACAACAGATATTGTGTCAGGTAATTCCCATTGTCAACAGCAGCCAGCTCAATCATTATTATTGATTGTAAGGAAACTAGCACTTCCCCAGAGACAGAGACAGACAGAGAGAGGGGGGGGTGAGAGACAGACAGAGAATGGGAGTAGACATGGTGGCTGGAGGAACAACAGCAACAGGGAGTGGGGGCAGGAGAGGCAGCGATGAGAGCTGCAAGAAAGTGTATGGAGGACAGGCTGAGGGAGAAAACTCAAGAGAGACAGACAGGTATGGAGCAGAAAAATAAATGGGGTTTACCCTTCTTATCTCTTTTCATCAGGCCTTTGGGGAGCTCGATATATAACAGAATATATATTTATTTTTTTAAAGGAGGAAACGTGAGAGAAGGGGAGAGAGTAACTAGTCTGTTTATCAGCTCGCCTCCACTGGCAGGTGCTGGGATCAAGGCTGCATGCTCTCTACATTATTTAACAACTCCATTTGTTACACGGTAGCATTTTGTGTGTGTGTGTGTGTGTGTGTGTGTGTGTGTGTGTGTGTGTGTGCAATTGATAAAGTTTAAACTGATACAGCAAACTGTTTTCAATTGAATGACAGCACAAGAAGTATTTTTGTTATAACACACACACACACACAAAAATATATTTAATGCTTCTTCTCTCAACATCAGATGCACACAACTGTGACAACTTGGCTTTATTCTCTGTAACGCAGGTTGAACATTTCTGTAAAACCCTCAGTGGTTTTCAATATTATGCAGTCTTTACAAGACATAAAATTTACTACAAAAAAGCTATTATCTGGGAATTCAACAAAATTGGAAAATTGTGTGAATGTTGTTAAAATGAAAAGTTTGAGATAACAGATAATGTACCCGACAAGTCTAGAGAGAGAGAGAGAGAGAGAGAGAGAGAGAGAGAATATGTCAAGGACATAATGAGCAATGCTGGTTTCCTTGCAACCAAACTACAGCAGCCGATAATCAAGATAATAAAGCCAGAGACAGTTCCTATGATCACCGGCACACTATAGACATTTTTCACAGCAGACATTTTGACTTGTCACAGCAGGAAAAGTGCAGGTGACTGACTCTGTTCCATTAAGCGTCCTAGTAAGCCATGCCAGTGTGCCAGCATGCACAATAAAAGCAGTGAATGCAGTGATATATAATGTTGATATATAATGCTAGGACATGCCACAATGTCTAGTGTGAAAAGGATCTAATGGACCTTGATTGTACAAGATTGAGAGCAATTAATAATATTAATGTAGTGGACACATTTTCAGGAAACACTTGGTGAAGGACACACACCTTTTTAAGTAGACAAATTGTACAGTATAGATACAAGATAGTGCAGTATGTTATGACCAACCTAGTTTTTTATCTGTGTGTACTTAGTTTCTGTTCTTTCTTTCAGAAAGCACTCTATCATCTAACTCCTTCTATCCAATCAGTGGCACGGGATCCACCTACAAAAGGTCCTACCTCCACCTCCCACACACTCTGCCTCTCAGCCAGCAGACTCTGCAGGACCAGAGTCTCACAACACCACTTTGTGTTTTCTTTGTTTTCTTTTGTTTATTTAATAAACTCAAACTCTGTTTAAAAAAAACTCCTTTCCTCCTTTCCTCGTGTTACATTTTCTTCCGTCGTGAGCGTGCGCACATGAGAAAGACCACACAAGTAGGAGAGAGACAGAAGAGAAAAATAGTCATATACAAGGAAACTTTCTGTTGCCAAGGAAACAACCCCTCTCTCACATGAAACCTTTCTCATTCATCCATCTGGTCTCACCTACCTGCCTGAGTCACAATACAAATGACAGGGTGGAGAGTGGCGTGTTGAATGAATATTTAAGATGCATTAAGTGCTTTATTGATGACACAAACACATTCCCATGTCTCATTCCCTCACAGCCTTTTTGTGTCTCTAAAACATTTCCCACTTTGCTCACAAACACAGACACACAGTTCCCCTTGCTGTCGCCTCCTTGACTGTATAATTCCTATTCATTACCATCAGGTTATGGTGCCTGGACCAATTAAGCTGCCTGCTTTAAGACTACATTGACACAGTGTGGAAAGGACAAGGTTCTCCCTGGTGTCTGCCTCTCCTGACACACTGTATTTGTTTGCTGTGTGTGAGCGGTGTTTCTGCATGCATTTGCATCTGTGTCGTGTGTGTATGTCTGTTGTCACATATGTCTGCTCTGTAAGAGGTGACACCTTCAGACCTTTGATGGTTTATCCTTAACCTGCATTTTACCTTTTCACTCACCTCAGTTCCCCCACCACACACATTAATACACACACAGACAATTTATTAACTTCACATGCAGTTTGCCGTTGATTCAGTTATTGAAATATGATGACACATTCTCTTTTAACAATAGTATGGTGGCCAATAAAACAGTAAATAATCAGACCAAAAAAGAAAGTTTTTGTAGTTTTTGTAAAAACACTCGTTTCTTTTCTCATCTTATACACTGTTGGATTTGCACCATGTTTTAAACTCTCTTACTTTATGACAAACACATATTCTGAAAAGTACTAGTTATTGGTTAGTATTAAATAAACTGAAAGATGTAAGAGATCTGAGAAAAAGGTGCCACATGACCAACCTGTTAGCTTTCTGTGCTGCAGACTGTTCTGAACAAATTAGGGCAGGCCAGAAACATTGACACCAAGTTAATTACATATGCAGGATAACAAATGGATTACACTGTACACTGAGTGTGTTTACATGAGTTCAAAACTTTTGTCAAAGAAACTTGTTAACATGCAAATACGATAAAGTCCACACTGTCCAGCATCACAGAGGAGCCCTTGGTATGGCCACTGTTTCAGGCTTAATTTTCCCTTTAATGGTGAAAGAAACATGGTGTTACAGAGGCATAGTTAATGAAGAGCAAATGCAGCCCCCAGCTAAGGCCTTCAGCCTACATTCATCATGGATTCAATTTCCCCCATGCACGAGAGTATCTGGAATCATTACAACACAACTAGCTGGCATCCCTTGCTCATAAATAAGCCTGTTAATTGACCTGTCATAGCTAATTGCTGCAGGGGATAGGAGACTGGTGTGTGTGTGTGTGTGTGTGTGTGTGTGTGTGTGTGTGTGTGTGTGCGTGTGTGCGTGTGTATGTATTTGTAAAAAAAGAGTGTCTACGTTTGCATGTATCTGAATCTAACACAGTGTTTATGCATGTAAATGTGTTTGTGTGTAAAGATAACACAGATATAAAGCAATTGTTTAGTTGTTTAGTTGAAAACTCTTGCCTGAGAGTTTTGATTTTAGAGCCATTAGTCATCAGCCTTGAGACAGGGAGATGTGAAGTAGACCAGGGCAAGAATCGACCCAACTGGTCTGCCTGTCCCAGAACAGGGCCAGAGAGAAAGATAAGCAGAGAGAAAGAGAAAAAAAAAACAACAACAAAAAAACAAAAGATATAGAGAAACACACACTAGAGGATAGAAACGCAAAACAAACAAAACCATCATCATTTTTAGCCCTCACTTTTTTCTCTCTCTCTCTACTGGGTTGTAAACTTACTGAGGCACACACACACACACATGAACACACACTCATAAATAGACACAGTGAGGGAAAAGGGCTGGGGAAAATGAATGAGAGAGGAAGCATCATGTCCAGTCAGAAAGGAGGACTGAGTCATCTAGTTTACCCGGCCACATCCCAACAGGGAAAAGGTTACTGCAAGCGCAGCTGCCAAAGAGCCAAAGGGACCTCAATGGTGTGTCAACAGACAGTCTTCAAACACACACGCTTCCTCTGTTATGGCTCCCAGACTATTTTCCTCCACTATTGACTGAATGTGGACAGTAAACTTTAACTTTAAACTCATGGTGAACTTAAACAGGGGAAAGCTTATTGTGCAGCACAAATTAGAGAAGACTCTACCCCGAGAGCTTAATTTGAACTTGGTCAGAGTTTTAGTTGAGAAATAGTTCAGATCAGTTTCTAATCAAGTTCAATATTATTTATTTACTAATGTTACAGTAGGCAGGGACATCGGTAAGTAACTATCATTGTTACAGCAAATCAACTATTCTCTGTCCAAACATTAATACTCAATACAAATAATACAAAAATACATTTCTGATTACAGTACATTAGGTCCCACAGTGCACCTGTGTATTTGAACTGTATTTCATACCTGAATATAAACTCTAGTAAACAGATCTGCACCCACAATAACATCCTACATGCACTCATCCTACTCTCTCTCTCCTGAAATGTTTCTAATACTATAGTCACGGGACTGATTGATATAGATTACTGTTCTGAAATGTAAGTGGTATTATTGTAGAATGTTTTATAATTGTAATATCGCATTTTTAATTACAGGGACTAAGAAACTGTATTTAATTTGGATTGGTCACATTTGACTGATGCCTGATCACATTCATAAACATAGCATTTGTGTTGATACCAATCCGGTGTATTCCCACTGCTGCATTGCTAACTTCACACATTATTCTATTCTCTTATTTTCTTTCTCGTGACAGGCGGGTAGCGACATATGCACATTATTTGGATCTTTCAAATCAGTGTAAAACCTTTTTCCCCACCCTGTGATCAGCACATTCTTGATGAAGCAAATAATCCTCTGGTTACTGTGTGGATAGGCTTGCTGCTGACATTCAGCAGAAAATGAGCTGAATGTTCATTCAAAGGCCCTCATTTATCAATACTCCCCTCAGTACTAAAATGTCAAAATGCTGTACCCACATTTATTTAATACATGAAAAATGCACCCCAGTCTTTCATATAAAAGCTTGTGGTTAATTCATATTTATCATATTTTTACACTGCCTTCATTAGTACTACTTTTCTCACAAATGTGTGTGGCTTAATAAATAATAATGTGATGCTATATTGATTGCAGTAGGCAAACGCTCTCATTGCTTACATTCTGAGGCTGCAAGCTGGCAGGGGCGCTAACTACACAGGATGCTAATATGTGTTGGCTCTGACATCACCATATATAAAGTGGCAATGATTCTGGGAGCTCAAAAGTAAATCTAAATCTGATGCCTTTCTCGGCTTCTTTGGATCTTTAAATGTCACCGTGGAGACTTTCCTGTGAATTATCAAACTCTAAGCAGAGTTTCAATTCTTTGTGGAATTCCCTTGATTGCTAACGGTCACTAGAGTACAAAATCCCATCCTGTTCTATCTAAGCTGGTGTCCTCTTGGGGAAAGACACAGTAGTGACGAAATGGTTGCAGTCGAAGAAATGTCGTAGAGATGACAGGAAGGAGTAGGAATGTGGATGTAGAAGCATAAAATTCTGTTTTTTTCTGTCTTCTAAGAGCAACAGCCAAAGCAGAGCTGACAATGGTGTCGGCACATGGTAGAAATTAACCCTCAAGAGAAAAGTGCTGGAGGCTGATTTCAATTCAGAGCTTGACTTCTCTCAACATCAAGCAAACAGCATAGAGCACACTAAGTATACATGTTTGCCTCTGAACAGATGACCAGGTCATTCCTTCAGGTCAATTCATGCAACACCTCTCAGAGGCTTAGTGTGGCTGCAGGGGCAGGGGGAGTCTTACTGTCTCAGGTTATATCCTCTGGTCTGTTGTATGTTTTTCTTCAACTGGTTGCTGGTATAATAGTACAAGTGTGCACTATTTTCTGTTTTCCTATTGTTTCTCTAATTGTCTTTGTTACAGGAAAAGTAATCACCAAGCCATTACCTGGAAGGGTCCACTGGGGCTTATGTCGAAGAATGCTTTCTTCCAGTCTGGACCCTGATCACCAGACTTCATCCACACCGCCGAGTCCACAGAGGCAATACTTCTTACTCTCAGAAGTACATTGAGTGTGCCTGTGAAAAGTACACACAATCACACACACATACAGACCATTAGAAACTGTCAATGAACAAAGACCGAATACTGAGTTACGTTAAATGTATGTAAAACCTTAAGATTATTGAAACCCTTAAACATAACGACCCACACATGGTGACTTATTTCCACCAACACAGACATATGATTTAGTCTTGACAGTCAGAAAGGAGCACATACTGAATGACTAACTAGCACTGAAATACCTCAATCTGAACTGTAATTAGACTAAAAAGCATGTGTGTCTTTACTAAGTACAACAAGATAAGTGACCAACTCATGACAGATCCCAACGTACTTACAAAAATTCAATTGATTGTTTACAGTCACAAGAGAAACAGAAGGTATTGATTGTAGCCACTGCCTCCATCCCACTGAATACTCCATGGTTTACAGCCCAGCAACAATTTACTGCAAAAGGAACAAGCTCTGTTCTGACTGACGGTCACTGGCACAAATTAAGTCCTCCAGCATCACCAAGTATCGAGCTGCTGTGAAGCTGTAAACATTAAACACCATAAAGAAAATTAAGATTTTTTCTCACAATAATGGGGACCAAACTCTAAACACCATAACACTGCCAGAGCTGGTTTATATAGGAAGTGGAAACAAATGCATTTTTCATAAATCAGGATGAAGCTTTAAGGTCAGATATTGTATGTGGATGACATTTAAGCAAAAATGAAATGTCTGAAGCCCTTTTGATGAGAGGTTATATATCTTGAACCCTACGTTGACAGTCCAGTACATAGTTTTATTTTACACTGACATAACTGGAGCAAGGGGACAGCAGCAAGGAAGAAGGAAGAGGGAAAGTCAAGCACAGGTAATAATGGAATGAGACTGAGAGAGCTTTCAGGATCTGGAAGTAAGATCTGTTGATAAACTGACCACTGTTCATTAATTTAGCTTCCTGCAATCTACAGTATATACTTTACTTCCTTGTGAAGTTTGGTTAAAGTCCTAGAAAACGCTTGTAAGTACTGCAGAAACATGGCATAAAAATCAATTGTCCTGAATCCTGAAAAACAAGCTTGAGAGAACGACACCATTCAGCCATAAGGAAGTGGTCCAAAGAGTCTCTCTCTCTGTTTCTCTGTTTCTCTGTTTCTCTCTCTCTCTCTCTCTCTCTCTCTCTCTCTCTCTCTGTCTCTAAGGTGTGAGAGAATCATTCATCTTCTTAACGATCCTCAGCCAGCTCCTAATTGGAACATTAACCAACCACCAGTCTCTTAAACAAATGCGCAGGCAGGGGGCACGGTATCTGTAAGTACTGTATGTGTGCGTATGAACACAAGTGTGAGTTTGCCTATGTCCACAAATGTTTATCATTTGTTGTGTGTATGTGTATCTTCGAGCTAATGTTCCTGAAATAAGCAGTAGAGTAGGCTCAGAGTCATTGACTTCTTACACTGTTGGAGGTGAGACTAGGGGAAGTGCACTGGTTATGGGGTGCAGGGAAGTTAAATAACTAATAATATGTTGAGCATGTCCATACATTGTAGCCCATGCTGAGAAACTGTGACACTGTGAAATATGACTGAAGTAAAGTATAACAACTAAAATATGTGCACTGTTTTGCAATACTTCACCATTTTTTGGGAAAGATGTTTTTCCAATTTTTTGCCACTTTGCAAATGCCCATTCAATGAAAATTGAATGAAAAGATGGAGTCAGTTAGCTTAGCTTAGCATAAAAGTTGGTAAACCTCTTGTCATCACTAAGTTGTTGCTAGGCAACCAACAGAGCAAGAAACATGTAAAACAACCTTTTAAACTTCAGTTTTTGTACAGATTAGACACTTTTGTTTTTGTTTTTTTTACAGATTGTGTTTGTGTGGACAAACCCAGGCTGTCTGCTAGCTATATGGAACTGGTGTTCTCTTTTAATTCTCTGTAAGTTATCAGATAAGTGTATTTCTCCAAAATGTCAAACTATTGTTTTAACAGGAGGTTCATTTTATGTGGCAGTCTACAGACTGGATCATGCACCCTATAGTAGAATGACATGGCGAAAATGATGTGCCGATACTGCAGCTGAAATAGCTACATTAGAGAGTCACATGCAAATGTCCATTGCATTACATTTGAAAGGGCATGGACCGCACTGTGAAATTGTTATATAATGGAGACAAACATTGGATAGTTCTGGTGTACTCACCTTCACCTGCTCAGCCTACTCTCTCATTCTACCTCCACATATCTGAGCTTCATTGTCTCTTTCTCACACACTACCCATTCTCTCTCTCCTCCTACAGTATCTCTGCTGCAGCCTCACCTCACCACCTACACACACACACACACACGACAGAGGGAAGAGGACTCTGATAAGCAGTCTATTGATTGGACTGAGGTAAAGTAGAGTGTGTTGGTAAGAGTGTCAGAGAGGCAGAGGAGAAGGCACAGCTCTATCAGGGCTACTTGTCCATAGAAGCATGAGTGAGGAGGACAGAAGAGATATACAACCACACACACGGTACACACCCACTGCTATACTTTAACTCCAATGACTTAGACTGGCTGTCTTTTGATAATTAGAGGTAAATCCACATCCGATCTTTCCTCCTTCTGCGTCTGAATAGGCTTTAAATCCAGTGTGTCCCCATTTCTTGCGCTGTTTAGCCCCAGAGCTACAGCTATGCTAAACTGTGCACATAGAACTGAGATTTACGGTCCGTGGTCTGGCTTCTGTCACCAAACAACAACAAGCCAAAGCATGCTCTTCAAAGTTCTGAGTAAATAACTAAGTCACAAGCATGAGAAACGGGACCCATCTAGGCTTTTCTGAATCCTTCTTTAATCCAAACTTCCTTTTTGACACAGCGACAGTCCCCCAGTTTCCATCAGTGGCAACCACTTTGTAACTAATGTAACTAAAAAAAGACAAACAGCAAAACATGCACCACAAAATAAGTGCATTAGTGATATTTCAATATTTCTGTTACGGTCAGTAGTTAATGTGTTTAGTGTGCACAGTCATCTGTGTTAGAAACAATGGGGCAAAACAAGTGTAGTTTGATTGTGTGGTGAAATGTTGACTAATCCAAAATATTAAGCTGTTGGACAGTATAATTGCATAGTACCTTAATTACTCAAAATATAAGGTGACAGAAAATGTTTTAAGTTTTGGCCGCAAAGAGCTGATGCCTGTGCCAGCCTAGCGACCACTTTTAAAAGTGATGAGGTGTGTAATGTTTTCCTGAAAATAAGAAACCTGAAGAATTAGAGATAAACATGTTTTAATCAATAAAAAGTGTCAAATAAAAAATAAAAAACAAAACAAAATAAAGGCACATTTGCTAGTTGGTATTAAAAAAAACATCACACAGCATGTCAAAGCTTATGCTAACACAGCCAGCTTGTCACATAGGCACTCTGCTTCTGTTACATACAGACCTGTACACATTAATACAGCAAACAAATTAAAAGTCTTACTTAATAAAAATCCAAAATGACATATGGGGTACAATACTTAAATAACCTCAAACTCTAATTTGTTTTCATCACTCTGAAGTGTAAATAATCCTGTGATTTCAAGTAAGCTTGCCAGTGGCATTCTGCAAACTTGAGCTAGTCTAAAATATTACCCACTGCCGTACAAAACTAATTAAATGTTGTTTATTATTGCTGCCAGCAATCCCAAAGAGAAACGCATTAAGGTGAACAACAAAACATATCACACGGGGCGGTCTTTATTTGCACTGTCAGCCTTTTGCACACCTAAAATCCAAACTAGTCAAAGAGCTTTTTTAACTTATTTTGAAACATACACAAAAGATAGTTTTACCTGCTTTATATCCACATAACCTTATGATTACGAAATTGCTAACATGTATATGAGGGTTGAAAAAGAGGAACATTTTAACAGTGTTTCTAAAAATTGCTTTGTGCCAAAATATCTAAAGGCTTTCAGCATATGCAGCCTTTTTAACACTTTACAGTGGAGTAGATTAAGTACTTCAGCATAAAGCACTACCTCTTGCATCCTCTCACTACTTCTAACCATTAATGAGTTGATGGCCTCTCCTGCAGCTCTCTGTTCTAGCCCTTTTTACATCCCTGCTATGCCTCCTCGTACTTGTTTGCGCGCACTTCCTTTCTTGTTGCACTTCATTTTTCTCAGTCTATCTCCCTTTTTACCACCATCCTCTCACTCTCTTTATTAACCCTCCTATTTTTCTTTCCAAGGCTGGCAGATCCCCATCGTCCCCTCACTCTTCTCATCTCATCTCTCTTCTCACTGACCCCCTCTGTCTTATCCTCATCTTGTCTCTTTTCGTCATTAAGAATCACACTGTGTCTCCCTTGCAAGAGTGTGAGATCTGCCAATGTAAGGCAATTAAAGTGACAACAGACTGGAGCAGACTGGAGGAACAACAGAGTAAATTGAGGGAGGGCTTGTAGCAGAGCTGGGCGTAACTGGTGACAGAATGTACTAATTGTCAGCAAATGCTGTGTGCCTGATATAACATTGTCTTGTCTCAATTCTACAAGACCTCTGCATGTTCAAGTAAGTGCTTTAGTATCCACCACAGTTCACTTATAATTTTTGAACATGAGTTGAACACAGGCATATATCTCAAGTGGCAATCTGAATAATTCAGAATGTTTCTGATTCTCTGCCTAACACATTGTTAGTCTATTCTCACTACATGCCCACCCAGCCCATGGACCCAAGTGTAACTGCACTGGCTGCATTCTCTATTTTCATGTCACTGCTTACAATCAGAATAGTAGCATGCTGATGTTTAGCAGATATAATGTTTACCATGTTTACCATGTTTGTTAAGTGTGTTAGCATACTAACATTTGCCAATTAGCACTAAACAGTACAGCTGAGGCTGTTAGTCGTCGATGTGTTGTAGGTATTTGGTCAAAAAATCAAAAAGTATTGGACAACATAACATTTTGGCGAGATGATGGCCCAAGATGAAAAGTCAGATATGAAACCACAACTCATCCTCTGGGGACCATGAATGTGAATACCACATTTCACAGCAATCCATCAATAGTTGTCAGATATTTCAATAAAGAACTATATTGTATGCCTAATTACCAGTCACTAAAGTCAGCGGCATAGATTGTCTGCATGCCATAGAGACCTGTAGTAAATTGCCGGTCCATCATTAGATATCGAGATGCTTCACAGCATCAGTGAAGAAATTGACCTGCTAGTGGCGCTAGAGAAAAAGTCAGCTCACCAAAACTATTAAAATGTATTCTCTAGGGATCATAAATATCTATACAAAATTCAAGTGGGGTGCAACATCTATGGCCACAGGCCAAATGAGTAGTGAATGTTTAAGTTTTACAGGCACTCAACAGATTGTTTTTTGGCTCGTGCATGAATCAAATCTACTAACTGGCTTCTTTTTTTCTTTTTCTTTTTTGCCAGCATTTAGTTGGTGAAAGGTACTAACGCTGTGCCCTGACTTCAAGTGGTGGACTGACCAGCGGACCACTACTGCTAGCTGAAAAACAATATGTCCCAAAAAATTTTTTTTTTTTCTCATTCATACAGGTAAATAATACACATGTATTACATAATCATGTCTGTGAACACATGCATATACACACATTTGCGCAGAAACACTGTGCCCTTCTACACACCATAACATCCTTCGGAGACAGGGCAGGTCAGAAAGTAACAAATGTTACAGTAAAGTCTGTTTGCTTGGGCTATGAACACATAAATCAACGTTTTTGTATGTCTGTGAATAAATGTGGGTGTGCCTTCATGTTTTTGCTCTGTATGTTTTTTGTGTGAATCCATGCCTGGGCGTACGGTATGCTTGTGGGTGTGTGTAGAAGTGTGTGTGCAGGTGTGTAGGCTACATGATGTATGCATTCTAGCTGTGTGACAGAGCATATTATGATGAACAGCTCCCCCAAATGACTGATTGTGTCTTGCCACTGCCATAAATCACACACCCACTGCCCCCTTCAACCACCTCCAAACACACAAAAGCACCAGTGAGGCACAAGCAGGAACATACGAAGAAAACTTTGATAACAACCAAACAACCCCCCCAAGCACACACACACACAACTACAATGTTGTGTCTGACAAGCTCTATAAGTGAAGGTCAAACACAGAGTTCAGCTTCTGACAGAAGCCGAGCGATACGAGTATCCCGATAGTATCGAGTGTCAGCACGCTCTCCACTGTGTCATGTCATTGTGTTTCTATGGATGCTCTCATGTGGTAAAAGACAATGTGTGTACTTTTGAGCGTCATTCTCTGTTGTACTACTCACCAATATGCTTGCCCTTCATGTGATAGTAGAAGGACACACAGTATGGAACTCTGCCGGAGCCCTTGGGGCCCTTGACTGAGGTCACGTTAAAAAGTGGAGAAAGAAGACGAGCCTTGTCTCCCTGAACACGCGGCCGTGATGCTTCAATGTACATGTAGTAGCCTGAAACCAACAAGACAACACTTTATTGTCCAGAGTCCAAAATGTATAACAAATTTTATTTATTTTATTTCTGTTTTCTCAAATGTTCTGTCACTTCACTGCTACCAGTACTATATGTAAAACTGGACGTGTACATAAAATTATTCCTCACCCTCCTTGGTTCCACTGCGGTCAGTCTCAGGGCCAGTATTGGCAGATCGCTTGGGATTCTGCGTCAGATGATTCTGTCTCGTCCAATCAAAGACGTCACCCCGGTCTTGAGAGAAACCACAGATCCGCTCATCCTCAAAACCACACACATGGTCTGGTATGTGCGTGTGTGGGAAGGAAAAAAACAAGAGAAAAACACTTTAGATCTGTGGCATGTCTACAGGTAACATGACCTGCTATTTTATTTCCACCCACTTTTGCCAGTAAAATTAATGCCAACAATATATCTGTATAAAATAATAAGATAATATAACCATGTAATAACTTCTGCAATATAAACGTCAAAGGTAGACAACTTCAGACAGGCAAATACTGTTAAAGTGATAGGCACAGATGTAGGAGCGAGAATGCTGTATGTAATGATTTCACATACTATGCGTATTCTGATGTGTGATTCCCACATGCAGAAAATGCTACAGGTTAACTATTATTAAGTCAGACTGTGTCAACTAAAAACAATTCAATTTCAATTTGACTGTTTAAAGACACAAGATTTCCAACAAAACAAGGTATGGAGCCTTGAGATATTTTGGAGAAAGAACACTTGATCTACTAGTTTACACTATAGAATATTTCTTAGGATTTATTCAAGGAATGTTTATCAATGCCACTAAAAATACACTACTAATGAAAAATGATCTGTGAGAATCCTAGCTATCCTAGTTTAATCTGACTTTTGATACCTGAATTTATATTGTGCTCACAATAAAGCTTAGGGGAAACTATGACCAGATGTATCCACATGATACATTATCTTCTAGGATTTTTAGGATTAATTGTAATATTCTCTCATTTATATGTTTTAAGTTTAACATTTTGGATTTTCTGATGTTGCCACATACAAAAGGACAAAAAAAACATTTAGAGAAAGACCTTTGTGATGGATTTGCCACAATTTCTGATGTGGACGTCGTCTTGTTAAACCAGATATACATGCTTCTCTCTCTGCTGTTGTCACCTTCATTAGCCCATCTGGAGGGCTCTGCTATTATCAGACGTTCACCAAATAAATCAAAATTGAAGCAAGCGAGCGCAACAATAGCTATCGAAAAACAATCCAAGCTGACAGATTCAGTAAAGGCTTCCCGGACACTCACACAGTCCGCTGCAGATGCATATGGCTCGATCTCCCCATGAGGATGGCTTATGTGTGTGTGTTTCTTTGTTTCAGGGAAGCTAATCTATTACTATTCACACCCAGCTCCACTACATGCGCTCCTTTCAATTTGCACTGTTGTTCTCGCAGTCTGTTCCAATCTGCTGTTGTTTTAATTGCCTCACCCTGGCGGAGCCAACTGCCACTCCTGCCAGAAAAATGCTGTGTATCTCTTAATGAAGAAAATAGACAAGATGCAATTGACTGAGAAAGACAGAGGGATGTAAGAGAGAGGACAGTGAGAGTTTGTTCAATAGAGCAAGATAGAGATAGTAAGGTGGACAACAGAGAGAGGTAGGCCTTTAAGGTAATGCAAGATGTAAGATAGATTCAATATAGTCTACTAAATATACTGAATTTCAAATATGTATACCTATTTTCATATTGCATTAAGTGTAGCTTGCACAGAAACATGTCTTCCTAGCTTTTACCACGCTGTCAACAATCAGCAACAACAGGAACAACAAGCTGAACACTAAAATGTGGAGGAGCTGAGAATGGTAGTGGAGGGAGGTCTCACCTGAAGGTCTTGGGTAGGTGTAGGCTGTAAGAAAAATAGTACTGATTAACATTTAGATCTGTTAGTGTATGGAAATGAAAGATAACTTTAGAAGAAAAAAGTCTCCCCTTTTTTTCTAATAAGACTCACGTTCTGAATACTGAATGATGCGACTGATGTAGTCCCCAGTGCTGTAGGTGGTGATGGGTGCCAGTCTGACCTCGTAGGAAAGAGGGATTCTCAGATCTGATATGGTGTGGGACAGCAGCACACCCTTCTCCGGCTCCTTTCCTTTGAGATCTATCTGCTTTGACAGCAGGTTCTGCTTGTTCTAGATTTTTAAAAAGAAATGATCATCAGAAAATGTGGCAAAGTTGACTGAGGCAGAATACAGAGGTGTCAATACTGTCAGGAATATCTCACATATTTTCTCCTTTCCTGTCCTACTCCCATCATACCAGACACACTCTTATCTCTACCACTTCATGCTGATATGCCCGGATATCAAGACTTAACCAATAAAAAGTTAACCAAGTGATGGGAAACTCACTCCAGGTAACAACCCAAATATATTGCAGTGGAAATCCTTCAGATAGGTGATAGAGGAAGGATTTTGATTGCAATATTAACTGTTCCTACTGTATATTACTGATACAAGACTTTGCGATTTAATGCAAACAGGCAAACAGACTCGATACGTAAAAACTTTTCCTGGCAAACATATTCTCTTCTCAAATGTGACTAAAGCATACCCTCAAACCACTGATCAGTGTTGCACAAATATTTGTTTTGTAGATCAGCAATAATTTACTACACACACCTTATTAATCACCAGATCTTCATATTATTTTGATTAGCAGTATCTGTACATGTTTCCCCACATTTCCATTTACAATCAACATACCTCAGGTCTTGGATTGTACCTATCTTTAACTGCATAAGTCTTCAATCTTTTCTTTTAACCAACACATGGTAAAGCAACAGTCAAAAGAAAAATTTGCAACAATGTCTTCTCTTTAAATGCTTATTGTCAGTACAGATACAGTATGGTCTCCTGCACCAAGGTATTCAGCATTATTGAACTAAACAAGATGTTTGATTTCCAACAAAATGTATTATTTATTACTGTATTAACTACCACAACATAGACTAAATATTACTATAAAAATTATTTCACTTGTTGCTATTTAGTAATTTATGATTAAGCATTGTATATCCTACCAAAATGAAATACTAAACAGCTTTAAATAAATTGAATTGACTGTGCATGAAAATGAAAATGGATGGGATGAGATGTAATCCAGTCCAATTGTCTCCTTGTTTTTTCTAAAGTAAAGTCAGAGCTGTTTTTTTTTTTTTTTTTTTTTTTGTAAGCACCACTTTCAATACAGCTATTGCTGTGTTATTCCACCCACGGAGAGAAGGA
Source organism: Larimichthys crocea (assembly GCF_000972845.2). Lineage (NCBI taxonomy): Eukaryota > Metazoa > Chordata > Actinopteri > Sciaenidae > Larimichthys > Larimichthys crocea. The sequence goes on along the minus strand of NC_040018.1, from coordinate 18,913,181 downwards.
TCCATTAGCTGTGTATCTGCCTCTGATCCCAGCTACTTAAAGACCTGACAGTGAGCTCAATCTAATGCATTAGGTCAGCCACTCCACCATAACACCTTTGTACACCCACAGCATGCCATTATCAGGTAATGCATGCAGCAGAAGTGTGTGTGTGTATGTGTATGTGCGTATGTGATTTGAGTGTGTGTCTGTGGCGTGCATGTGGTAAATGTCTACAGAACAGCTCTCACACAGTGAGCAATCAGTGTAGCAGGTTTAAATATATATGTTCTTGTATTAATGTGCCTGATCAAGCCAGTTATTAACAGTGTGGAAGGTTAGAGGTCTCAAAGTAAATGTCCCTTATATATACTGTATATATATACCTGCATATACATTGTACACACAGTATAATATATATATATATATATATATATAAACAGGATTTATCAAATGTGCTGTCTAAAATGCGCATGCTGTTGTTCACACAGTCACACTGGGACGTCTGGGAAGAGGCACTGATGCATTCCATAACTTTCTCTATAATTGCTACAGTTCTGTATGCTCTGACATTGCCACAGTAAAATCACCTTTTCCTCCTCGCCTCTGGCACTCAAGTTGAGTTGCGCTATTCCCATTGGATGTCTACTTACCACCACAAAATTCAGACTCAGCTAGACTGAGCTGATCATTTGTATTGACAAGTCTATGGTGACTCCTGCTCTGTCTGCAAAGAATTTGATATGACTCCAATTATTGTGTGAGGCCCACATGGCAGCTACAGACCGATCCATGCAAGTTTGTGCTCGGCAACATACTTGGAATCAAATCCTTGCTTCCTCACTAGGCCCTATGCCACTAATGGCTGTTAAATCTTCTTTCCTCAGTGCAAGCCTGGCTGTTTCCATTTCAGTTACTCCAACTTTTTACCCTGTCTTGCCAGTTATGGAACATCCTTCCAAATGTGGGTGAAATTATCTTCTTTTTTTTTAATAAATCGCATTTCTTCCCAATGAATAATATGTTCTCCTCAATAATTTGTGTTAAATGCACAAAAATATTTGAGTTTGTTACAAGCCTGACCTACACACATAAGACTTTTCTTGTACCATAGCTATATTGGAGAGATTTTCACTTTATCAGCTATTGCAATCTCTAAATCACATCACTGTTGTTGGAAAGAATTCTGAAAACTTAACAAAGGACTTAGTAAGAGGATGATGTATAACAGGATACTGCCTCTTTTAATGAAAAGGCACCAAAGTGACCTTTTGCTTTAAGAGACCGTCACATCAAGTAAAGGTCAGAGGTTTCGATTTCTTAAACAGCAATGAGTCTTGTTGAAGTTTTCATGAATAAGGTACTAGTACTCAGATCATGAGCACCAATGCAAAAAAAAAAAAAAAACCCAAAAAACAAAACAAAACAAAACAACCAAAAAAACGTTAAGGAGTTAAAGTTTGATGTTAGAGCAGCTGCTGACATACAGTTTGATTTTTACATTGTTCTTGCATAAATATACCACTTATTAATGGTACGGAGGGTTAGAGGTACTCATTGACATGGTAAATGTCCCTTGTGACTAATAGATGTTATATATGACTTTTCTAGATTGTTCATGAGATGACAAATGGGCGAGGACAGTATAAATAGCAATGTTCTGATACACAAATCTGTTTTTATTTGTCTAACTTTCCCTTTAATAAGTGGTAATGTCTCTTTGGTGGAACTGCTAACAATTCAAACAAACTCTACTGTAGGCATCCAGTGTAAGAGATTTGGTCAGGTGGCACCAAAACAGAATACATAAACTCAAACATTATCATACAGTGTATAAAATTCACATGGTTAACAGTTAGATAGTAGAATGTATCATGCCCTTTTAACATCAACTTATACTCACATTCATCCATATAAACATTTACACACTGCTCATGCAGCATCTGCATAATTGTGTGAAATATAGCAGGAAAGTAAAGCTATGCTCATGTAATATGCATAGAGTGTGTCTTAGCAGGGAGACACGAGTTATTAATACCGAAGAGTCAGAGCTTTAGAAGTATGTTGAATGTGCTTTCTTCATACGTGGACAGGGTCTATGTATATACACACACGTACACTTGTTTTGGTGCTTTTTACAGAGTGTAGAAGATAGGCGACAGAAAGAATGAACTAGACTAAAACAATGCACTGACACACACACACACACACATACATGCTGCATGGACCTGTTCACTCTCACACACACACACACACTGGATCAATGAGGTGCTGAAGTGTGACTCAGTAGAATTCAGCTGCTCCCACTGCTGCTCTCTCCATCTGCTTCCCTCACTAGGTCAGTGGACATAATGTGTGTGTCTTTGTGTGTGTGTATGTGTCTGTGTGTGTGTATCAACTTAAGTGACAGGGAAAAGGAGGAGGGTCAGAAAGATATACAGCATGTAGAGAAAGGACCAAAAGAAGGATTGACTGGAGCGAGTGACTGACATATCCAAAGAAGCAGAGAGGTGGTTGGTTGATAGACTGATTCGGAAGTCCGTATACCTCTCTGGGTGTATGTGTGTGTGTGTGTGTGTGTGTCTGTGCCACACGCCTTGAGAGATTTCAGCCAGACAGTGTTTTTAGCTGTGTCTCCATCAGACTGTCAACAAAGAGACAACAAGACAAAAAATGTGTGAAGAGGGTGAGAGCAAAGGAGCAACGATATAATAAAAACACAGACACAGAGTGACGTGAGCTTATGTGTGTGAAGAGGCGGCCTCTTCAAATACTATGGTGTATAAGGTTAATTTTTCTATTATCCTATTTTTCTATTATTAATTGAGCTTTTTCATGACTGATCCAGTAGTTCACTGATATTGGCTCTGTGCATGTCAACAAGTCATCATCTGTGCATGTGTGCACTTGTGTCTGTATGTATGAGTATTTATGCTTGCACAGGCCGACGTGTTCTCCTTCTGGCCTTGTGTGTAAATATATGAGTGTATTCGCATATATACGTAAATAATTCATATATTTGATTTAATGTACAACTCTAATTCATCATGAATATTTTTAATTTCTCATATATATGATAATGGGGATGTGTGTTTGTGTGACTGTGTGTAGTTGTGATCTGAAGCCGGGTCAGCTGGCTGCCTGCACAACTTCAATGATACACAGACTCCATTGCTGCAGGCAAAAGAGTGGTCGATATAGAGATGAGGTGGAAAGATTTAGAGATGGGAGGAAAAAGGTGTGAAGAGAAAAAAACAAGGACAGTACAATAAGGACAAAGAATACATGCTGAAGAAGTGAGAAATTCATGATTAAAAGAAACGCATATGTATATTCTAGCATGGTATGTGTACAGAATCCAACATTTTGTTATGGAAAATGCTGTCCTTGTGTTTATATGTCTGAATCGAAATAGTTATTTCAAAGACAATCTGTTGTCACGTACTAAGTCAAAGAAAAGTCGAAATTCGGTGCAAATGTAGCCAGTGAAACATGAAAGAAACATAAAGACAAAATAAATCGCATTTATCCCGGGGCTTATAAGTCTGCTTTATAGACTTACAGAGACAAGAGCGAACAGTAGCGAAATTATAGAAAGAAATGGAAATTCTATTGAGTTTAGTCAGTGGTTGAGCTGCACACAAACTCACTCAGGCACACTCCCACACACAATCGATGCATCCATTACTATCTAGGTTTCATTTGTAGAGTTGGTACATTGGCTGTTTGGGGTAAATCAACAAGGACTGTACAAATAGTATAACTGCCTTTAGGTAAATTTAGGTAAATGACACAAGGCCACATTTGCTTAGTTTTCTGTTTAAGGGAATGGGAGAAGATTTGCTAGATGCCAAATTTATTATTAGCTACTGCATGCTTGATCAAGTCTGCAACTGCTTTTTTCCAAACTTCATATTCCCATAAATGCACATGCATGAGATAAGAGCACTGCATTAGTTTAATTTAAACAACTTGAGCTTCCTATGCCAGTGCCATGTGAAAAGTGTCTGAAATGAGCCACAAAAGGCCTCATAATTTTGTCTCTCTTGTTGCCAAAAGGTATAATTATCACTCATTAATTATCTCTTTTAAGAAGCTGTAAGGGTGGAAGTTGTGGTATGATGAAAAGGGGTACAAGGACAGCTCGATGAAAAAAGGAGGGCCTGTCAACTCTTTTAATTCCTTCACAGGGAAACCTCCTATAGGGAGAATGAAACTAAATTAAGTAGTGTAAACAGGGATTTCACAGGCTGGCAATGAGTCATAGAACAAAGCATGCCAGCCACACACACACACACACACACACACACGCACACACACACACACACACACACAGCCTGGACAAGTAGAAATGAAATAGAGGCTATTCATATGTGCATAAATATAGGCACAAATAAATAAAAAATACACAATTGCACATTAGAAAAGCACATTAATTTACACAACAACAACAAAAGCAAATGGACATAAAAGTCCTGCTCAGACTAAAGAGCATTGCCCTATATGAACTGATCTGAGTACCCTTTTATTCCCCTCCGAGTCTGCATGTCTCCCTTGAGAGCCCCTACATCATTTTGTATGTGCTAAAAAGATAGAGTGTCAAGGCGTTAAGAGGATGAGCTGGAGAAAGTGTTGCAGAAATAGATGGGTTGTGAAATTGAGATGGTATTACATTTGAATGTTCTCGTAGTCTATTTAATAGTCGAGAGGACCAGTGAGATTTGCTGCTTTTCTTTAATTTGCATCTTATTTCTCTCTTTCACACCCTTTCATTCACTTCTTTGCTCGCTCTCAACCTCTGCTCTGCATTTTCTTTCCTCTTGTCTCGTTTTTGACGCTCTCTAATGCACACATAAAAACATAGGCAAAGGTAAAAAAAGATTTTAAAAACAACAACAACAACAAGGAAAACTTGGAATTAAATAAACTTTAACAACATTCAAGAAATCTTAAACTGCCACTTAATGCGACTCGTTATTTTAACACTGCCAGCATAAGAACTCGCAGCCACTATTTATCACCGCTTTTTCAGCTGCCACAGTTCACCCAACATTAAATGCCATTAAGAGAGCTGGAGGAACTGAGAGGGAAAGTGAGAGAGGAGCATGTGGAAACAAAGAAGACTGGCAGATGAGATGGCAAAGGGAAAAAAATGTAAGAGATGCTGTATGTGATAAAGTTAGAGAAATATTAGTAGAAGGACAGAGGACAAGAAGTAGAGGGAATGAGAGAAAGGTAGAGACAGAGTTTTCACAGAGCTAAGGCATGCAATCACAAGTGCATCTTAGGAAGGCCAGTGCTCATTGTCTGTCTCCCTGTAGAGTCTTACTTAATGAGGTAAGCTGCCAAGTCTTAAAGTAGGAGGGGAATTAGCTATTCATCCGCACAAAAGCAAGCTGGCAGACCATGCACTCCCTCTATTTCAGTGTCTCTTTCACACACACACACATACAACAAACCCTCAGCAAGTTGTGTATAATTCACTATTATCCTTCCTGTCTTCTGATTCAAGGCCAGTAATCTATGAATAGATGATTGAAACAAAACAAGAAGGTGGCCTGAGGTTGCTCTCCTATTGTGTACAAAGGTTCCCAACTTCAGATTAGGGGCCTGCTAAGAGGTCATCCAAAACTGCTAGTAAGGGTTTGGTCGGGGTAAGGGGTAAATCTGATGAGAGTCGGGGGGGGGGGGGGGGTTTGCATATGGATGGCATATGAAAAGCGTACAGCGAGAGAGAGAAAGCTGCGAGCTGCGAAACCACAAACAGCTGTTTCTACGTGCCTCCCCCTGCTGATTTAGAAATTCAGGAAAAATGTAGCCCTCTGCTAGTGCCACATTTTTATATGAGTGCCCTGATTAATAATGATATAAAGATATAATCGAATAATAATGCATTCTTTGATTTTTGAAACAGTAGCCTTAGGGCTTGTGTCCATATAGCAGTTTTCTCTCTCATTGCACAAGCGCTTCATCCCAGCACTCCCAAGCATGCTGCCAGTGCTTTTCTGCCAGAGAAAGATGCTATATGGACACACAGTCTTAAGTTGTTGTTATTTAGGGTATTGCACTGTTAAATCAGTGATTGTGTTGAGAGCAAACCTATGCCCTTGCTAGTAGCATTAGTAAGTTTTTAGACACATTTGTGAGGAAATAGCTATGTGTGCATGTTACTTGGCATATAGGAAATTCATATTCGTATTCTCCCAGACCACGTCTATTTGGTTTAGTGGCTTAAAATCTATAATGGATAGCATGAGTTTTAAGGTTTAAGAGGTTATTTGAGTTAATTAACAATCAAGTTTGAGACTGCAAGACTGCAATTTAACACCCCTCACAGGGCTGTGAAAATTAAGTCACGTCAATGTTAAAGTCAATCATTTGAGGACAAGATAAAACATGAAACATAAGTTGTGGTTTTAACATCAGAAGTAAACACATTATTGTCTGTCTGGCACTCATTAGTAAAATATTTCTGTGGAGTAATTGTATGTGGAAAGTTTGAAATGACAGTTTTAACCTTAGTCCTGTTAACACAGACTCAGCCCTCTAATGGATCTTTTTAAAGCTGCCCACTCATCTTCACATCTCTGACAGTGGGAAGTAGAAAATGAAGCTTGTGTTTGATAAAGTGATGTGATCTATTAAAGGGGATGTGATGGCCATTAATTAAAAAAGGTGTAACAGGAAGAGATGAAAGGGGGAGAAAACTGAGGAATAAAGGTCTCTAGGGTTGATTTACATTAAAAAAAAATAAAGAAATCCGATAATCTACCTGTATTTATTTTCAGTGTTGACGTATTGACATAATAAAATATAAAGAAAGTAAACAAAATTCACGTATTGACATAATAAAATATAAAGAAAGTAAACAAAATTCACTTCATTTTCTTATGTTGCTGCATAATAAAAGCTTCATTTATGTTTGCTCTCTTTTCTATTCACTTTGTTTTCCTGGAAGGATTGTGAAATGAGCACACTGCAGGAGAACATTCTTTACAGCAGTAAACAGTGTGTTCTTGGAAACAACAACTTCTCCATGCATGAGAACATGAAATCTGGGTAAGAATTACATCAGAATGAACTGCAAAAAACGGGGTTATATTCCAGGAGGAGAGGAGAGGAGAGGTTGTTGAGAGTAGTTGTAGCACAATTCAGCGCAGGTCTCTATTGATTGACTACACCCGCCTGACACTACGCAAGCTCATAAAGCCCATGTTTACTTTGCATGCACATTACTACATACAGACTTGTGCGTATGTGTGTTCTTGTCGATACACGTTATGAACCTGTTCAGTCAAGGTAATACAAAACTTGCAAACAAATGCAGGTGAGCAAAGTTTGTCTTGGTTTGAGCCAGACTGATCAACGTCAGTCTTATGAGTATTTGATAAACCATGTCAGTGAGTTCCCATTTGCAAAACTATGTCCCTGCCTGTTCTCCAGATGAATATCACAGAGCCTGTACATGAAAGTGTGTGTACGTACATGTGTGCAATACAACATGTGCCTGTGTTTATTGGCTTTGAGCCGTACATAAGTACATGTGCTTTCACGAGTTGTGTGCACGTGTGGAATGAATACTTTGTGTAAGAGTGCTTTACCTTTCTGATATTAACCCAGTAGCCTATGATACGGTCTGTGGCCTCAGGATCTTTCTGTGTCCACTGCAGATTATAGGAATAGTTGTTTCCTTTTAGGATTCGGACTGGGTTGGGTGTGTCGAAGTAGAACTCAGCATTGTAGGGTTGTGCTGAGGGAGAAAGAGAATTAAATGTCACTAACATTGATAATAAAGAGGGCAACTGCCTCATGCTGAATACGAATATAAGATGGATGGATGGTATGAATAGTAGATAGAAAGATGTAGAACTATTTCCACAAATGGCTAAGAAAGCATTGTCCCATATCTGTTCACTAACCAGAGACGTTATATGTGCACGTTGATGTTCCTGCACTATTGCTGACTCGGCACTCATAAGAGCCGTTGTTGATGGGTTCCAGTTTAAACTTCAGCTCCGGCGTCTCCTTCAGGTCTGGCATGGGCATACGAATGAAATCGCCATTACGGAACCAGCGGATGTCTGTTAGGCCTGGTGGGTTTGACCGCAGGACTGTGCATCGCAAGGTCACCATCTGATAATTCCTAGAACGCACATCTTGGAAGACTGGATCCAGTATGGGAGGATCTGTGGACACAAAAGCATTGTGAGTTTTAGGCCATTTAAAACATTTGTTGATTCAAGTTTTTATACATTGTTCATGTCACCTTCACTTCAATACTTCAATACCAGAATTACAACACATTTTCTCACATGTTCTCATACACAAAATGTACAACATATTAACTGTGATGAAGTGCAGTGATGAAGTGATCCATGTAAAACCCATTATCCCTAATTGTTTTCCATTTTAAAACCCATTTTCATCATAAAGGAGAAGATGGAGATAGAGTGTAGGAGAAAGGGAAGTTTAAGCTTTGCTCTGGACAATGCAAAATGGACTGTGGTAGTGTACATACATCACCGTCATCCATGTCTCATTTTCTCTGCCTAGTCTCTTCTCTTTTTTTGCTCTCCACAGTGTAAATTTACTCACAGCATCAGAAAACGTCTGACACAGAGCAACTGTTATTGCCATGGGGGATCAGGCATTTCTATGAGGCATAATACCATCCCTGCTGCTAACCTATCCTAACCAGCCATAATTAACCTGTCAGCAGCAATGTGTGGCTCTGCGGTTAATGACTGAGTAACTGCTATTGCCCTGGGGTCAGCCCGAGACACAACACAGCCAAATGACTCTGCCACAAATCACCAACCAGCTAGTTCACCTCTGGCTAATCATGTAGATAATAGACAAGATGCTAATGGTGGTACTGTCGTACTAACGGTGATGAGATCTGGTGTTAAGGCCCCCGGAGGTGAGGCAGTATGACTAGAGTCCCGAATGAATCAAGTTTATCAGACTCAGATGTGTAATTATAGTCTAATCTATGATATGCCTGTAATTTAGACAGACAGGGCTATGGGTGAGCTACACTACAGAGGAGAGCCAGAGATAGGCGGAAAGATAACATAAAAACAGGGTCTGAAACAAAGAGATGCTTGTGTTGTGCTTGATACAATGTGCAAATCTTGAGGCAAATTTTACCATCTCAGGAGTAATGAAAGACACTGGACACGAAACTTCCATCATCAAAGTGATGTGTGTGACACATTATTTTGATAAACAGCTGATAGGGGAAGTGTCTATGGAATCCTGTCAATCTAACACACATTACAGTGTTGATGTCTTTAAATACAACCTTAAAACCCTCTTGACTTTTCACCATAATGTTTCACGGTTATTACTTATTTTTTTGTTAATTATTTAATTATTGTTATTCTTAGTTTTGTGTTGTACAGTATCTTGTTGTTTCTTGAATCCTCGGTTGTTGTTGTTTCACATTAGTGTTAGGTTGTTTAATTGCTTATTTGTATCATCCCATTATCAGCTTGTCAGACAACCACAACACTGTATGGCTTTTGACATTTGTACATACGTTAAAGTTAACAACTCTAAAGAAAATACATTTCTTTTTTCTGTGAATTAAGCTTTTACTCCTTATTTTCTACTATAAGCTCGGGAATACACAACCAAACCAAATCCGCAGTTTACCATTCTGTGCTTGCGCTCCAGTCAGAGGAACATGAGTAAGCACCTGCATGCCAAAAAGACTGGAAACCACCATAACATTTAACTTCTCAGCTATGTGTTGCCTGTTGTTTTTAGTCTACTCTCCCAGAATATGGATGCAACATATAAACAGCTTCTACTTTGCTACTGGGTGTGTTTTGACCTCTTGAAATCAACATATTAACTATCACATGGTGCCACAGCAGCACCATGTGATGGAGCTGAGGGATGGGTGAGTGGTCAAAGGTCATACTGTAATCCTATGAACTGATTAGTGTATGGTCACATACCCCAGTCCTGCTCATAGACACATATATGCATACTGATGGCTATCTGACTTTGGAAACAGGTGGCAAGGGTAAAGCTAAAGCAGGCAAACTGTGGAGCCATGGTGATAGAAGAAGGGAGGAGGAAGGGAAAAAGGAGAAGAGCTGGTTTGTGAGCAGTTTATAAATCATCCTATCCCCAGTAGAATTTGGTAGACAAGTTGTCACAGTTCCATACCTGGTCTTGAGTATTCATTTCACAATTATGTAAGTTTCTCAACAGTAGGTTACAGTTCCTCCGTTCTAACCCAACTTTTCAAATTCTCTGATGCTTTGTTTTTGCATTTCTTTGCCACTCATTCAGGACTCACGGCACCATAATGCAATACTTCATAGTCAGAAGACCATAATCCATGTAAACACACCATCGCTATCTGTCTTATCGAATGTTAAATGGATTCCATCCGGGAATGCAACACTGACCAAGCCAAACATTTACATTACACAGAGAGAAAATCAATTTACATGAGACTGAGAGAGGAGGGAGGTGAGTGGAGAGTACGGTGTGGTGGAAGGGTGAAACAGAGAAGGAGAGAAACCGCTCTTAAAGGAGAAGACAATGAAGAAGACAAATGACAGAGAAAGTGTGGTGTGAAAGTGAGAGAAGTCGATGATTGAGTATGGGAGGTGGGGAGAGAATGAGAGAATGCAGGATGCAGAAAGGGAATGACAAGACAGAGAGAGGTCCTCTCTCATGGCCAGCAGTTAGCTGATTGATGATGATGAGAATGGCAATGAGGAAGAACAGCCACCTCTCTCGGTGGGAAAGTGGGCAAATAAAGAAAGGATACAAGGCGAATAGAGGAAGCGGTAAAGGCAAGAGTGGTAAGAATTTGCATATCCACTTAATTAAATATGCTATAAAAATGATGGCATCCTTCCCTCACATTGATCAACAGTGCTAAAAGGAATGAGGCAAAACAAACCAAAACCAAAATAAACAAATGAAGTAAAATCGGAGTGGAACATAAAGAAGAAGGGACAGATCTGTTTGTTCGCACTTTTTTTGGCTGTAGCTAAACAATATCTCCTCTGCCAGCCTGTTTCTCTTTTCTTCTCTTTTCCATCTTTCTAACCTCCCAATCATTCAAATGTTTTCCTCAACAACTCACCCTGCCCTCCTCCCTTTCATTAACATCCCTAACCCTGCTTCCCTGTTTCAAGTTCTCCCTTAACCCCGTTTCTCTCTCTTTCTCTCTCTCCCTCGTGGTCCTGCTCATGTATCTGTGTCATCTCTCTGTTTCTTTCTCTGTCCAGAGTGGGGTGGCCACCTGGTCCATTAATCAGACTTGGCCAGTGTGGACAGTAGAGCTCACAGAGTTTTGCCCTTCCGCCCCGCCTGCATTAGCAAGCCCTGTAAATCCTTCTTGAAGGGAGGAGAGGAGAGGAGAGGAGAGGAGAGGAGAGAAGAGAAGAGAAGAGAAGAGAAGAGAAGAGAAGAGAAGAGAAGAGAAGAGAAGAGAAGAGGAGGAGAGGAGAGGAGGGGAGAGGGCAATGATTTGGGGGTGTTTTTATCAAGTACATCAGAGTGGAAAAATGGTCGTATAGTGGCTGATTTAGGATGTACTTTTAATTGCTCAAATATAAACTGGTTCCTCTCTTGCAATTTTGATCGATTGGAAACTAATATGGGAAGAAATATGGGACTGGGGTATAAAATCTCTTTATTCAGATAGAATGACCTTACTTAAGTCCTATGATTAAAAATATAGGGCCACAATATAAGTCAATTTGAGGATTCAGGTTCAAGAAGGACACATTTCTACTGTACCCTAAATTGCTTCGTATATACAGACCCATGTATTCTCTCTTTTTTAATTTTTGTGCTTTTATGTGTTACAGATGCACTGTTCTTGTTTTGTCGTATCCTCATGGTTTTTCTAATATCTGGTACATTTCATCACTTTGATTAATAGTAGCCTTTTAACATGACCTTGCACACAGGGCACACTGGGAGTGTGCTGAAAGGGTTGAATTGAATAGTAAATTCATGTTAGCATAAATTTACTGACACCAACACCAGTGTAAGGATATACTGCTGTGCAAGCTTCAAACCAATACAGTACATTAGTGACTCATCTATTAAATTTGTACCCTACCGAATGTTAAGTTTTTACATATCAGTCGGTTTAAAATTATATTGATGATCATCAAATGCAGTTTCAAACAAAGTTATGAGACGCGGGATGCAAAACCAACAGGCAGGGTAGACATCCTTCAGTTCCTCAGTTCAGAAGTGTTAAATACTGTGATTTAAGTGTCCATATGTTTGTGATGTCACAGAGAGAAGCTCTGACTCAACCAACTACCCTCTGTGCAGATAGTTTTCTGTAGGTTATGCTTGACTGTATCCATTGGTTACATGCTACTTAATAACAACACTATCACTCACATCAGGATATTCACAGCACATTACTGCTGCTGAGGACAACTTCTAAAAGGTTTTATGTTATAAAGTGTTATTTTGCCCACCAGATGTACCAGTATTATGTTTGTAACTCCCTGTTAACCATACATACACTGTTCTCTTAAAAGCTAAAGCAATTGGAATTGTGTTATAAAATACAAGAAAAAGTCATGTAAAGTTGGTAAGTGCTCAAAACCAGCATGTCCATGCAGCTTTGGGCGACAAGTGATGGTTTGATGAGGGTGCCTAAAGTATATTTAGTCTCCAGAAAAAAAACTGATTTTTGCTCTTTCCCCGTGCTTAGTTTCAGCAGTATGCAGTCAGAAGTGCTGTTGCTTGGTACTGTGAGTGCCAGTGCCGGCACACTTCAAGCATTGCAGAAGTAAGTAAAAGTAGCTAACCTCATGGGAGGGGAGAAGTTATTGAAATCATGTGTTACTTTGGCAAAGCCCATCCTCCGGGAGTTTATAATGATAGATCCCACTGGAGTACTCACAAAGAGGAAGGGGTAGGTTTAGAGAAAACATCCTTTAAGCTGTACAGGTGTGCTCATTTACTTTCCTCTTCTTTTGTACTCCCTTTACGTTACCATACATTTCTTTATCTGTCTTTAGGGTACATAGTTTTGAGAAAATTGTGAATATTATGCCATTGTTGAGGGTGGGGAAAAAGAAAAGTACAGTGTTTTAACAGATCTTACCATATTACCATAGCAACAAAGAAAATATAGCCTATAGAGGTATACACACAGGAATTATTACAGTAGGTACCTTTTCCACTTCCATTGAACATGATACCTACCAACATTTTCTCTCAAATGGTAATACCATGTTACTGTATTCAGGGCCGTTTTTTGCTATGGGCAATGTGGGCAACCACCCAGGGTGCAATCTATGTGAGGGCCAGTTTTCTATACCGCTCATTTCCACGTCAAGTTAGTGGAGTGGGTGCCCTCAGTGTCACGTCAACTTACTGCTGAGAGTCATACAGGTTTTGTGTGTGTCGGAAGGCACAAGGTGGAGGGGGCGGGGGATAGACTGATCCCAGGCGGCAGGACAGACAACACAAACTGCTTCCAAATAAATTGTATTTCATTCCTAGAATTAACATAGACCCATATACCTACATGTAATTAATTGAGTTATGTGAAAAATGAAAAAAATAAAATAAAATCTACGGGACCTCACGTGACTCCGGTTTATTGACGGGCGAACCTGCACTTGTTGTGTTTGCAACACAACAAGTGCAACTTTTATATATAATAAAGTAATACAGATCATTAGATTTTTAGAGTTTTGTATTTTTCTGTCTGATGTTAGTAGTAGAGAAGATGCAGCAATAATATTTTTTGAAAGCAGTCATAACCAATCTTCTTTACACCAAACTGCATTGCAAGAGATGGCACAAGTCCTTTCAACAAATAACCAGGCCTTGATCCAAATAATAGTGTTGTATGTTACTGTCGGTTGAGTTGGAGCATAATATGATAGACACTTACACTGCACCTTGAGCTGCACCTGTGTCTCTCTACGTTTGATGTTTAACCCGTTGTATGGAGCAGTCTGGCACCGGTACAGTCCCATCATGTCCCGACTGACGTTCTTTAGCCTCAAACGGCCATCAGGCGTCTCAATCATGGTCTTCCCTCCCGGCATCAGTAGGTCCTTTTCTGTCCGTGACCACAGTATAGGTGGACGTGGTTTGCCATCCACCACCAAACACACCAGATCAACATTACCTCCCTCTCGCACACTGACCACCTGACCGCCTGGTGGAACCCCCAGCACTGGAGGAGAGACTGGAAGGGAGGCAAGGACAGAGAAAGAGGGAGAGGAATAGATGGCAGGTTTTAGTTTGTTTTTTTCTCACTTGTACATACACAAACATAAATAATGCATTAGAGACATATGATGTTTTTAATAGATACAAACTGTTGCAATTAAGAACAATAGTAGCTTCACAAAAAAGCCAAAAATCTGATATTGCTTGTAAATATGTCCTAAAAATATAGATAGATCTTTTATTGCATATATATTAGCATTAAAACTACTGTCTACTCTAATCTACTCTAAATATATATATATTTTTTATGTTAGCCAAAGGAAAAAACGTAATAATATTAACAATTAAATGCAAAAGAAAAGTGCAGTTGAATGGAAAGAAATGTTGGTATGGTGTTATGTAACAGCAGTTGAATGGAAAGAAATGTTGGTATGGTGTTATGTAACAAGTCAGGAGGTGGAAAAGACTTTAAAAAATACAGAAGATGTAACGAGAGAAACAGAAGCAGGTGGAGAATAAAAAGGCATGGAAGAAAGTGACATTTACAAGGCTAATTCTATTGGCCAATCACACAGTTTGAATACGACATTGGACCATTACATGATTACTGCTCAGTACTAAGTGCTCAGGGGGTGAGGTGCATACTGATAGATAAACACAGAGGATACTGCATTAAGTGGATGTGGGAACAAAAAGAGCATATTCAGTTGATGCTGATGACGTGTGTGTGTGCTGACACAAAATGGAGAAGATTAGTTAGCCTTGTCTCAGTCTGTATATTGTATACAATATGCATATAATGTACAGAGAGTGCGATACTGTAAGAAGAAAGAGGGTAAGGAGAGAGGAAAGAGATGAACATATGTGAATGACACCACCAGGATGAAAGACAGAACAGTTAATTAATAAAGGCTGAAACAAACAGGATTTTTTTTAACAGAGTACAGTTGTTTACAAAAACAAATTGACACCGTCTCTGTGTTCAGAATATACTTAACTTGTAAAAGAAATAGCTTCTCAAACAAACAGCATGACCTACAATGTTAATAATTAGCAGTTACATACTGTAATACAGGAAAATGTGTCAGTCCATCGACAGATTTTTTTTTTTCATTTTGTGTGAGTTAACTATTTCACGATAACTGACAGTCACTTAGGAAGTCATGGAAATGTGTCTTAGTCTGACAGAGATGTGAAATAAAAAGAAGAACCTCACCGCTGTTCTGAGAAATGTTGACATCCACACGGAGCTCTATCACTCTGCTACCTGGGAAGTTCGCCATACAGCTGTAAGTAGCCAAGTCTCTGAACTTCAGGTCCACAATCTCCAAGCTGCTGGTGCCGGGTGCCATGTCTGGGTCACTGCGTAGCAGGATCAGGCTATCCGAGTTGAAGACAGGGGCACCGTTTTTGTACCAGGTGTAGTTGACCTTGTCCTGTGGGGTGGCATCAACGTGGCATGACAGCTTGAGGTCTCGACCCATTTGGATGGTCTCGCTGTCCTTGTTAGAGTCTGGAGTAATCTGGAAGGTCAAGTTTCTCATCGCTGTGTGTGGTGGTAGCGGCGTGAAGAGCAAGAAAGAAGAAAGGGTTAAAAAGTTAGTGCAGTGTAAGAGGTAGGCTGTGGTGAAGACTTGAAAAAAATGAAAGGGGGAGGGATGTCACCAACAAAATATCTAAAATTCTCACATAGAAACGATGACGTGCCTTGAAGAATTAATAAATAAATTAAGAAAATGTTTCTATACACATAAAATTTACAAAACATGAGTGTGTGTATGTATAATGCATACATACATATAAATAATTTACAAAACAATGCTATGCATAATCCACTCTCACTCTGAATGATATTGGTGGTAACCACCTCATGGAGTTAGCTTGTAATTCACCCACTCACTCACAAATTGAGCAGGTTTTGCAGGTTCTATAACAAATGGCACAAATACATGCAAAATGTGTGAACGAACAAGTTCACAAAGAGGGTAAAACAAACTTTTAACGGATAGAGAAGCATCTTTTCACCAGTGAGACTTGGCGAGAATTTTGTATATGTACTGTATATATAATACCGTAGGAGTGGCGCTCCTTCTATTTTGAAATTCAACCTTGGGAGCACGTATTTATGTATGGATTCCAGTTAAGTTTCTTACAATTTGCTGAAAATAAATGAAATAAAAATTAAAATAAAGTGGATGGCGAAGTTGGCTAATACCGTATAGAACAGTAGACAAGTTTGCTACAAAGTGTGTGAGACATAAGGAGGGGGCAAAATGACAAAAAGAAACTAAAGGAAAAAGGAAATTGAAGAAAAAAGAAAGAGAGAGAGAGAGAGAGAGAGAGAGAGAGAGACAGGAGCAAATTGTCAAGGAGGGAGAGACAAGAGGAGCAAGATAGAGAATAAAATAACAGAGGGATAAAGAGGAGGGGGGGACAAAATCAAGGACAAAGAGTAACTCTCACACTGTCACATTTAATTTTCGGTTTCAAAGCTTGCGTTTCCCCAACAGATTTCCATGTTGCATGCAAAACAGCTTTCTGTTTCCCCACTAAGGGGAGAGAAAGACAGGCGGCGAGGAGGAGAGGAGCTTGAGTTTAGTCTCCTTCCGAGCTTGTTAACAAGATGCTTGGGTGGAGCCATGTGATGTGAAGCGGTGACCATATGGTTAACATGATCCTGCAACTTTACCTGATTAGTGTGAAAACAATGTTGTGTGTACGTGTGGGGAGCCTGTGGAAGTCTGTGCGTTCATGTACATGTGCAACTAACTACCTGCTTGGAGACTGCTCTCTCTAAGCGCTCATCGAACATGCGTGTGTGTGCATGTGTGCCTCATTCACCATCTTGCCACCTGTGCTGGTGTGACGGTGCGTTCAGGCCCATTAAGCTAACAGGAGAAACCCATCCAGCATACGTTCTCTACAGTGTTAACTAACAGAAGAGACTGTTGCTAATTGCTTCCACTCCAGTCTAACTAATTGGAGGGAATAAAGATGATTAAAGGGGCTAAAAATAGCCGGGAGGGGAGGGAGAATGGAAGGCTTCTGTTTTAATGGCAGGGGAATTAGAAAAAGAGCAATACTTAACCCGCCTATTCTGACAAGACTCACATCAGCTCTCTGTAATGATGGATCAACCGCTTACGTGATGCACACCACAGAGGCACATACTGAACAGTACATGCACAGATGAATATATTTGCACACTAAAGCTACCAGTGACTAAACAGATGGCGCTTTTGAAATGAAAAAGAAAGCATGTTTAATCAAATATGTCAAGAATACTAATATATCTATTACTATATATAGATATGGATGGACCAAGCATTTTGCACCCAATCAACCAGACAGGCAAACATATTACACACACCTACCATCAACCTCAAAATACCCCCACTGTCTGTCCCCTCTGTCATCTGAAATCAAACACACAGACACTTACTCCTGACAACAAGATTGACGTTCTTGCGAGCAGGGTTGCCCACATTGTTGACAGCCGTACAGTTGTAGAAGCCTGCGTCGGCCGGTGTGACAGCCCGCAAAATCAGCGTTGGCCCTCTGACTTGGGCACTGAGGGGAAGGGGGCCAGGGTAGCGCGACCACGTCACAGTGGGGAGAGGGAAACCTGCAGTCACCTCGCAGGTAAAGAGCACATCCTGACCAGGGTCCACAACCACCGTGTCGTTTACTGATAGCCGGATCATTGGGGGAGCTGGATGGTGTGAGACATGGGAGGAAGAGAGAAGATAAGGATTAACAGTGCAAATCACTTTCTCTGTGGGTACACTGAGCACAGCTATGCTGTTTTTCTTTTCAACTGTCAAACTGTTTGCATTTAAATGATGACGTTATTTAAAAGTGAGAATGGAAGTATGTGTTAATGTGTGTGTATGCTTTTATGAGTTGTATTTAACGATGTATGCAATATAACCTAGCTAAGGAAACACTTTTCCTACCAACTCACTGAATTTTAAGTCCTCACAATCAATTGTTTATGAGTTAGTGGTTTGACATCATGTCATCTAAATAATGTGTTTTCGATTTGTCAGCAACTTACTGTACATGCATGGTATCCAACTCTTTCCTCACCTCAACCAGTTTAAGTAAAAATCTGAAAAGTACTGTGGTATGCAAGGACCAGACATGTATTGGTAATAACTACATCTTGAGCAGCAATGAACTCCCAAATTCTCTGAACCACTTATGGATATTTCAAAGGAGGGGGTTACAGCTGAGGATCACCATTTCACTATGTAAATCCCAAGACACCTGACCTCCAACCAAATCAGGACACAGCACCCTGTTTATAGTGTTCTTCTGACTGCAGATATGATGTAGTGTGAGGATAATTGTAGTATGAGTATGTTTGTTTCTCACAGCGTCTGTAAGCCATTGTGCATTCATGTGAGGATGTTTGAATTTCCAGCGTTTTCTCAGTACACACTAATCAGTAACCTTAGTTAATGCATGCTGCTGTCCCCTTGCTCTCATGTTACCCATATCTCACCTAAGCTACTGCGTCATTTTCTTATGACTGACCTAAAGGAAAAAGCACAGGATGACCCAAAATCTAACTGCAGAGGGGGAAACAAATCCTGTTGCCAGACAGAGATTGATTGGACCCATGCAGTTTTAAAAATACGGGAAAAGGGCAGAGTAGTGGGAACAAGAAGTGTGCGCGCACACACACACACACACACTGACACACACACACACGGTACTGAACAACTGATAATGAAGGAGAGAGTAAAAGACAAGACTGAAACTGATGAGGAGAAAGGGGGGCTAAAAACAACAAAAAAGGGGGATATTAATCATCTAAGAGGAGGTTTGGAGAGAGGGAGTAAAGAAAACATCCACGGAGACAGTGATACCAGCATGTACACACACACACCGACACACACTGATAACTACATGGGCTCACATAGTGTGTACTAAAATATTTTGACATTTGGAGATTTAAAACAGCTTTTCTCACACTAAAGGAAATCCACTGATTTGTAGTGAGTACAGATAAGAGTACTCTAAAAAAGGGCAGGGCATTGTTAACGTTTAAAATGTTTTACTTTTAAACCATCACCAGGAGTAGCAGATGGAGTTGTCAGGAAAACAACAGCTAATAAATATCGTGTGTGCCAGCTGATGGCTCATCACTTAGACTGATGACTGTACAGTACTTTACTGTATCTGCAAGTACTTCTTCATTTTGTTAATGAAAGTGCACTAATTCTACTGTGTGGAGGCTATATACATATTATCTGTCCAGTATAAAAGAGTCTGTGTGGAGTTTAATTCTACTTGCCATAAATCTAGTGAGGGTGGGAGTAGTGACTCACAGGCTCCCTCTTTCAGTATGTCCCTGGTGGCTGTGTGTAACTTTGCCAGCTGCGAGTGAGGATTCCCAGCTCAGCATTCAGCAATTGTGGCAAATTATATGCTATCTCTGTGACTTACTGTATTGAATAATAAGTGTAACAAGTGAATATATGGTATTTTGCAGCACTAAATTGGTCATAAAATGTGAAATTGTGCAATCAGCAAGTGGTGGTGCTAAAATAACCCTTCATCATTCCTCCATCCATCACAACACAATTTAGACTCAATAATTCTGTGGTGGTGAGTTTACTTACAAGTTATCAAGTTACACCAGCACCTTGCAAAAATATTTCAAGAATGTTTTTTTTACAGTTCAATGCTTCATGATAAAAAATTATAATTTTATACTGAGACAGAATTAAATGATCTGTATAATACGACAATTATTTTTAGTGTCAAACCTCCCTCAGCTGCCTCATGTGTTACTGATGGTCTCTTTTAGTTCATAGCTCTTAGCAACTCATTTTTTAGCATCAGCAGTTAATCGTGTTCAGAAAACAAGTGCTTACAAAACCACTATTATGCAGAATGATAATCAAAAGGTAGCATCCAGTGCTAGCTATCCAGCAGCTAAAGCTCTAGGTGGTGCTGAAAACTAAACCAGAGTAAACAGCAGCTTTATACGGTGATAGTATTCTGCTCCCTAGTGGCCTAAAAATCATGTGATGCAGTGGCAAAACAAGAAAACAAATACTGTATAATACTGCGCAAAGCCTACATACTGCAGGTGCTACGAAAGGGCAAGATGTTTCATCTTAACAGTTAATTGTTCATGTTTGTTTCGTTTTTGAAACTTACTGAATGATGCATTTCAATCATGTGAAGGCCTTTGCAGTAAACACATCCTGTTTATTTGTTCATTACATAATGAAACTACCTTTGGCAAATGGTGGCAGGCAATTGTGGTTTATGTAAAACCACTAAAGGTTTCTTAGTTGCACGCTCTGGCAATAAAATTTCTGGCAAATTGTGTGTGCTGTTAAAAACCTCTTTACAAAACAAGGCTCTCTATGTGGTGTGCACTGCACAGGGTTTCCCCACAGTGTATTGACCCTGTTTCAAGTGATCATACTTGTGATTGCGATGTGTAGTCCTAAAACTTTTAGCGCATTCAGAATCCTCCACATCACGTAGACGGCAATCTTATCTGCAACATCTTGTTATATAGGTTTATGCATATCTTGCCACAGGCTGTAAATGGGGTGACAAGAGGGTAATGCTGGGGGAAATGAGTTTGTGACCAAAATGTCACCTGTTTAAAAATCTGAATTTGGTGGAGTAATATAGAAAGGTTTCCACCTCCTAATCATCATCATCCAAGTCACCACTCTCAAAGTATTTGACCATGTTATAACAGCAAAAGAGTAGAAAAACAAGGTAATTGTTTAAAACATGCTCAGTCTACCTGAAACCTTGAATTATGTATTCTCTATTAGGCCTCTGTGTCACATGGATAATGCTTGTTTTCTATCGCAACTGTAACCAGCAGTTGATAACTCTATTTCTTTACCATATAGAGGCATAATGACACATTATTCCTTTATTTCCATGGTAATTTTATAGACAAAATCAAAGGAAACAATAACATTATTCCTTATATTAATTGATTTGCTTCACATAATTATGCTCTTTGTTTGGAAACACATGCGCAGTAAAAAGAGCTCTGATAAATACTTTATTTTCATGAATTCATACCAGCTCAATGGATAAAGAAAAATGAAAGAAGCTTACATTCTCAAATAGGTTTAGATGCTTTCAAGTCAGAACCAGGTGAGCTTACAGCGACCTGAATTATTTACAGCAATATGTGCAGTGTACCATTAGCTGATATTGTGGCTGGGGAAATAAAAGGACAATATTGTACACTTCCAGACATCCTTTATTATCACTCAAAAATTGCCAAAATAGGATGTTTTCAGCTGAAGAGATGAAGTGGACCCTTTTCACTGTTACTCCTACTAATGTCCGTGTGGGTCCTGACAGATTTTGAGTTGTGAGTCCTGTCTGAGTACCTCTGTAGTCAGCAGATAGGGAGGCAGTTGTATGTTTGATGGTCCAGAGACTTTTATCCATGTACATGTACATCATTTATAAATATAACTGCCATCTTTCAGTTTATCACAATTAATGAAAAACACACATTTGTTTTCACATGTCTTTGTACTATATAAAAAATTTGTAATGTGCTATAAGTTATTTCTGTATTTTTAAAATTCTTTTCAGGGATTGATGCCTGACTGAACATTATGGGTATAGAACTCATGCTTTCCTAATGCTGTACCTACAGTATTATGAGCACCATATGAAATACTGTATATATGTAAGATAAATAATGTATTCAAAATAGCTTGTTATCAAGCAACCGGAATGTCTAAAAATGATATATTGTTATATGTTATGTTGTGCTCTATGTTAAAGTGTTTGATTATGTACTGTATTTTCTATTTTTTATTTTTTCAGATTTATTTGACAAATAAAGACAAATAAAGCAGGGGATAGAGATGGGGGATCGCATGCTGCAATGAGTGTTAATAGTATGAACTTGTAATTGTAAAGCCATTATCAATATTGAGCCATTAGTTAATGATGCATTGTGGATTCATGCATTTTGCACTAAGCCCCATATTGGAGTTGTGAGTTGCTCAGAACTTGCTGGTGTGAATGTGTGTCAGTCCAGAGCAGGTTGCGCACTGTGTGCTCAATAAACCAAACACAGATTATTAAATGATTTTTAAAAATCCTGTCATGTCATGCACTAGTTAATGCATTATTTATGCATGGATGATCTTATGAGAAATTGTTGCTATTTTATTTTTGTTTGTTTTTTAAACAAGAAATTGGTTTACCAACAGTGTTGCTGAACATTGTGAGAGGACTTAATTTGAGAGGTTTTAAATATTATTTGGGCATTTTGAAGGAGTATACACCTTTACTCAAAAACAGACAGGCTATTTTAAATGGGCTCTAGAGGACAAGAAGGAGGAGAATCCAGGATTTTATCGACCTGAGAGAGTTAATCCTCAGTGAGAGACCGACCCCACAGAGTACAGGAAGCAATTCATTCCTCTAATAGACTTTGTGCAGTACATCCGCTCATCTAATCTCTTTTTTAACAGATTGCAATCGCCGTAATGAAAGAGGTGCACGGAGGCCCAGCAAACTAGTTTACAGATGCGTGTTTCTACTAATACAAGACCGCGCACAGTGCTGTGCATGCAGACAGACAGACCCGTACTCTCTTAGAAGGGTGAGAAAAATATGCACGCAAAAACACACACTAATGGGATACCTCTTGAGCTAACCTCACTGGTGATGGCTCTCAAGCTGACAAGAAATTTCACTGGTGTAACAACTGCAATCAGCACATAAATAGCACTGTCCACTTTCATTCTATCAAATCACAAAGCTAGGAACATAAACCCCTGTAGGTCTGAAGAGCTTTCTAAGTATTAAATGAACCTCCACAGAAACTGTTTTGCTTTGTTATCTGTCTGTTTGTTAAATACAGTTACAGTAAAGTATCAGGTCAGTTGGGGATATACTGTAGCAGAACCATATATGTTGTCATAACTGATTATACTGGCATTTTAAGGTCCAATAATCAAAGGCAATACGCATACTGTTTATGGTTTTCCTCTGGGTGCAGTGGTGTTCTGCATTAACTTAAAAAATGTATAAGTCAGGTTAACTGGAGACTTAAAATCGCTGCAGGTGAATGTCACCATAAAACAAATACACAAATTACAAGTTTCAGTAACAGGAACGACCAAAAGTACAGTTTCCAGAGAAGTCTGGGGGGAAAAAAAATAAAAATAAAAATAAGAGAGAACACTCTATGTGAAGCAAAATGGGGGGAGGAACTGAGGATTTGAGAATTATAGCTTCAATTTCCTGGGGATGCGTGGGTGACGGTAACGGTGGGATCAGCCAGCACTCTTCCAAAAGTAATGGGATTTATGTGCAGCACAGCGGTTTACAACCAGGTAACAAATGCCTCTCTCTTCCACGCTCGCACTTTCTCACTCGCTCTCTTCCTTTTCTCCCTGTCAGTTTGTCACTTCGGTATCTTCAATATCTGTGTCTTTACCTTCCCTTGTCTCCATCTCTATATCTAGTTCTCATTCTTTCTGCATTTTCCATTCACTGCACTCTCTGTATAACTAGCTTTCTCTCACACATCCTTACTATGTTTTTGGATTTGCAGGATTTAATTCATCAGTGAAGGAAAGGCAGATAGGTTGTTTGTTTTTTGGGGGGAAGGATCAGCTGGAAATAAATGCTTAAATGTTGATTTATATAGAGGTTTATTCTGACAGGTGCTGTGTGTTAATGTTGTGTGCCCTGAAAGTTGTCACCTTTGGGTTGGCCTAGGGGTTTGCCAACAAGCAACTGTTGATTCTTGGTGCCATCATAACAAAATATTCCAAAATATATTGTTATTACATCAATGCACAGATATTATACTCTGAAGCTAGGTGAGAAGAAGAAGCCCCGAGCATTTTAAGTGCACTGCACTGTGGTCAACCCACTGCTTCTTCACTACCTTAAGGTATTCTATTTATTTAAGAATACTATATAGTTTAATGGAAAAATTGAAAAGCTGTCCTCAAATGTTGATTTCAATTTCAAATGCATTGTGATAAAACCAATTAAAATGAAAGAATATATATTAAAAAAAAACAATGATAATTAAAAAGAAAAAACAACAGAGTTGGAAACATTCTGACATGTCAAAGTGAGCACAGATGAATCAATTAGAATAAACTTATTAATGACAACTGATTTTACAACTGTGGCAAGTGAAAATGTCTGTCTGTCTGTGAAAGTGACAGTGAATATGGAGAAAAAAATATTTGAAAAAATATTGACACTGAAAGTGTGCACGCACGTGTATGTATTGTATTGTATATTTGTTATTTACATGCGTGAATACTGAACCATCAGCAGTAATGTGCCTGTGTGTTTTTCCATAGTGTGCCTGCATGTGTGTCCATTCATATTTGTTTACCTGGATGTATGTGTATATCAGCTATTGTTAAAGGACTTACAAACTCATGCTTGCTCATGCATTTTCAGTTACACAAATACAAATTTAATTTGTACATTAAATACAATGTAAACTGGTCTGTTTATAGACATATTGAAAGACCTGTAAGTTGCCAATTTAAATCATTAACCACTGTTGGTCTCATTCATTTGTACAGTGCAGCTCTTGGGTATAAATGTGTGTAAATTTGTTTGAGTGTTGAACAGAAGACTGCTGGAAAGAGGCTGCGTACACACTTGTATAGTTAAAGCAATGTGTTTTAAAACTGGAAAGGTCAAATGCAGCGGGCGAAAAACAGAAATTGTGAGATTCTTAAAGCCCCTTCCAGTAACAAAAAAAAAAGATCAAAGCAGTCTTACAAGCAAATTGATTCTCGCCAGTGGTGTGCCTTTATATCCCCACACTGATCCCCAGTCTGGACTGGATCTACAGTAACACTGGTGGAGAAATGTCTGGAATGAACAGTGTCATAATTCCTGTAGGATGTCTTTAACCTAAACTTATAGAGCGCATGATCTATACGATAAATATATAAACTTATATTTGTATGAAAATAAACAAATATAAGCAATCAGTAAATATTGTAATGGATGAACAAACAATAACTTTAAACAAAGCTTTTAGATGTTAGATGATGTTAAATGCATTTTTCTCTCTTTCCACATGACCACTGTCAGACATGGATTATAGCCTGACATAAAACTGACTGCACAGATGAAGTACTGTACAATGTCCCATCACAGAGGTTTTACAGTACTAAAGGTTATTGCAGATTGCTCATTGATCCTCAACTTTTCATGGGGGAATTCATACGTAAGAGCCTTTGCCACCTATTGATCTTATCATATATATATTACACACTTGTA
Organism: Larimichthys crocea; assembly: GCF_000972845.2. Taxonomy (NCBI): domain Eukaryota; kingdom Metazoa; phylum Chordata; class Actinopteri; family Sciaenidae; genus Larimichthys; species Larimichthys crocea. The sequence continues at coordinate 18,887,723 of NC_040018.1, read as the reverse complement.
CAACTGTCATATTATTGTGAAGGTATATTGTAGTAAGAGTTACAGTAATCAATAAAAGACTGAATCAACTCTCCCGTCATTCAGATTTACTGGCTGACTCTCAAAATTCTCTCTGTGTGTAAAATGCTTTAAATCACGGCGTCTGTGTGTGTGTGTGTGTTTGTGTGTGTGTGTGAGTGTGTTTCCTCCTTCCAACATACCAGAATTATTCATAAATGAAAAAGAGTTTCCAAATTAGCATCAATCTCGACATAAAAAGCTTCATAATGGAGAATTTTCAATAAAATCAATGTTATATAAAACTGAAAAGTACTTATAACGTGATTGTTGTTAAGAGCCAATTTCTCTTTTTATCTGAGTGGAGTATACCTATTTCATTTTCAGTTGGCACTGAGTGTATCTAAATCCATTCAGCAGCGTTCAGTTAATTGTTGATTTTTTTCCTAGGATGGGGAAGGCATTGTCCAATTTTAGTGGATGGAGTAAGCAATACCCAAAATACATAATTACGTAGTTATCTCTGCACCTTTTCTGTGGCTAATGTTAATTTCATAATAATCCTTATGTGACAATGTGCAAATAATACTGGTCCATTTTGGGGAGAGCTAAATATGCAAAAGTAGTCTGTTCATAACAGGGTGTTTATCCTTCTCTGGACAGGTTGGATTAAAGAAAAAGAAAAATCAGGCATGAATTAAGTAAATTGAGCATAACCCCTTCTCCAGGCACTACTACACCACTGACTATACCCATTTACTGTCCAGACACATTCCTGTTTTATGATTTTATTATGCTACCTAGACCTCTACAGGAGCCCACTTGTACCTCATGGTGCAAGTTTTAACTTCAAATGAAATAGTAAATGATAAATGACTGCCCTGTCTTCTTTCTATCTGGTCTGTTTTAAAACTTGTAACTTTAATATTATAAAAAATATCAGGCCACGATTGTGTGTGCCACGGTTATGGTCAGTGGAGGTATTTAGTCATAGTGGATGTCAATCTAATGCAATCTACTGTTTTGCTCCATCCTTTCACAAATCCAGGCCCTGTTCCATTAACCCCGTCCACCCCTGTACTCCACTTTAAATAACATGACAAGCTCCAGAGCATTGCCGCTTTATTTTTATGAGAGGCAAGGGAAGAGGATTTAGCCACTGTCAGCAGTTACTGGAAGGGGCAGAAGCCCTGTACTCAAATCCCAGGTTGGGATTATGATATAAAAATCAATCAATCTCCTTGTCCCAGCACGGAGAATCAGCGGTGATGGCATGACCTAGTTGGATGAATCTAATCTGAGCAGTGACTGACGCTACAAGGACAAAAGGCACCTCAGTGGGGAATAACAAAATACGCTCATTAGATAAATATTGTAGAAGATAAGAAACAATACAGCAACTCATTGTTGGTTTTCTTCTTTTACAATTCTCCGTCTCTTTGTCCATCTGTCTATTTCTCCCTCTCTCTACCCTCTGCGTATTTCATTTCCTCTGTCCTCTGCTTCTTTTCTGTTTCCCCATCTGTCACTTGTCTTGTTATTTTGGAGATTTAAAGTGTGATTTTCTCAGAAAACATCATTTTGTTTACATTAATGGTTTACTCTGAAAAGTGGTGTTATTTGTCTCTAGCTGAATTCATTTTAAAACCATGTTATTACATTATTCCCACTTTTCCTCTTCATCTTTTCATATTGTCTTGAATGTTGTGGCTAAAATGTGTTCAGGTGCACAACTACAGCATCTAGCTAAACGCTTTCAGTAGGGGCAGTCGACCGAATGAGATCAATTACAGTTCTCAGCAGAAATACAGTTACCTGGACGGTAATTGTACAGGTCGCCAGTGGTGCAACTATGGACATTGTGAGATACTAATAGGAGAGTAGGCAGAACATTTTACCATAGTTTATTTTGCTTATTTTACCTCTATTTGTATTTTCAAAACACACATTTTGACAGTTTTAGTCCTATTCACACTGGACTAGTAGCATCTAATGTGATTTAGAAATTACCATCCTAGGTCTGTGCTTTGTGCAGTACATTTCAACGAGATAAACAAAGTTTAATTTCTGTGTGGGGTGAACCATGTCACCAAAAGCCATTCAAGCAAAGCATGTCATCTATTTCATTGCCTTTTGACATTTCGCTTCTCTGATGGATTTGAGCTTGGTCTTTCTGTGAATGGTTCTCCATGCTCTCCTGCACAAGGAGTCTCTTGAATTTGTATCCAAAAATCTATCAAAACCTTAATTCATAATTGCCAACGCGCCCTCCATAATTCTTGGCTGGCAAAGAGGCAGAGAGTACAGAGACTCAATGAGTATCTAGAGTTTACTAAAATGATGCCTGTTCTTTGTTATGGTGGCACAATGTGAGGTTCAGGGTGGTGGGTGTATAGCTTGGGGAAACATGTCAATGCAGTTAACTTGAGGTTTATTTTAAGAAATGTGTTTAGGAATGGAGAAAAACTATAAACACACACACATAATCACACAGACTAAGCAGTGTGGTTTGTGTGAGGCTGTGAGGTCCAGACAGATTGGCTGTTCTGGCAAGTCTCTGAGCCTGTATGCCAACACCAGGCAGACTCTTATTGTTATTATGGCTGTTTCTGTGTGTGTTGACTGAGCCGTGGGCATACAATCGATCTCAGCCACAGGAGTCCAAGAGGGAAGGACAGGAAGAAAGAGGGAATAAGAGTGAAGAACACCCATCACATACAGCTTGAGCATTAACACCTATTTGTTTTCCTTTTTCTACCTGTTTGGAACACTCGTGACTGTTTTACAAAAGATGTTTATAAAATTCTCTGGAAAAGCCTCAAGCCTCTAGGAATATGACTTGAAATAGTTAAAATGCATATATGGTATCAAAGTTGGTGGTATGTCTATGGACAGGGACAACAGCACAAAGTGTAGCCACTTAAAATCATCAGTAAGACAACCTTTTCCGACAGGAAACTGCTGCAATTATCTACACCAGAATATTTCGAAATTTTACTTGTCATGGTTTTATTTTGTTTCTGTTCGTGCTTAGATGAGTTAACATGGCAGCTAATCTTTGGTAAAAGAGTTCAACTTGAATTCAGAAAGTGTACATTGTATTTTTCTGTTAAATAAGGAAAACAGTTTTTTTTTTTAAATGATTGGTTCACAGAAGTAATTGCATTATAAATGTCTAAGCATAACCACACGCAATTTCAAATCAATATCAGCAATATCAACCCAAAAATGATCAACTCCAAAAATTTAAATGACAATATTCCAAATTGCGAATAAAACTAATTCCTAATACAGTAGGTTTTAGATGTTTGCTATGTACATAAGATCCTAAATTACTTAAGTTAGAAGGCTGTTGTGGAGGTTTGACAGCCTGGTCTTACACTTTTTGAGAATTATACAGTCTATATATAGAGATAGATAGATGACCTTATGTGTTGTCTGCTTTAATCAAGTCTGTGAGCTACAGAATTCACCTGAAACCTATTCATCACTCGATTTTCCTGAACATTTCTCTCATTTTCTGTTTCAGTTTTTCATTTCCTCCTCCTTCTATATCTATCTCTCACCATGTCTTTCTCATGCCCAGTCTTTCAGAGAGATTCTAAATTCTGCTCCCACTCCTCTTAACTTCATCACAAGTTTGTTCTCTTCTTTGATGGGTTTCTTTTTTATTTTTTTTATCTCCCTTTAGCTCACTTTAGAAGACTCCTGGGGAACATTATCTCTTATCTAAAAGAGGCCTTATTGCTCAACTGATAAGCTCTCCCTCAGTTCAAAGTCTGTAAATAAAAAGTAAAGGGAAGTCATGGACACCTGTGGCCATCATAAAAAATGTGGCAAAAAACACTGAAGCATCTAAAAAGACCAATAATTTTCTTAATACTACAAAAAATACAGCTCTATTACTGAAGAAACCTGCAATTTGACAGTTGTATTAACCAACCTCAAAACCAAAACATGAATTGCTTGCTGTTTCACATTTCAGTTTTTGGATAGATAGACATGCAGATAGATATAACATTTAAGATTTAATTATTGAGCTTTGAACATTCTTGTAGAGGGAGAAGCTATATATATATATATATATATATATATATATCTATATATATATATATATATATTATATATAACTTTGAGGAAAGGAAGAGTAATTCCAAAAATGTCGAATTATTACTTTAAGGGAATATTAATATTTAATTTTCGTAAAACTAGTTTGATATAAAGAAACATATTTTAGCCAGATGATTACTTCTCTAAATCCTCCTTTCATTTAAATCCATCATTATGTTTGCTCTATTCATATTTTCAGTGTACATCTATTCAGTGCCCTCTGACCGTGAGAAAGACTGGATTGAGACGAGAACCCCTGAATGGTCCTCTTATCTTCAAAAAGCTCTTGAGTATGAAGAAAACTACCATGTTTCATTAAATATGATAACAAGGACGTTTCACATTTATGCAATCACACTAATAAAAGGAATTGATAATATGTTTGAAAAACACACATATTGCTATAAATCATGTAATTGTCTAGAAAGATTGAACAACGTACATTCTGGCAGTCTGGCATTTAGAAAATGAAGCAAGAAGAAAGGGAGAGTAGAAGAGAAAAACGAACACGACAGAAAAAAAAAAGAATAAAAAATTCTGCACAAGCACTGGGCTTCCCCTTGTGGTGTATCAGTCTGACCGTAACAAACCTGACAGGATTGTCAACCGCAACGATGTTGTCCTAAGTAACAGAGTTGCCGGGCGATGGCGTGCAGATGGACAGAGGGGTGTAGAGTGAATTGGAGATAACAGAGAGTGTGACAACTGAATTACAGCTGACGGCTCTGACATGAGCTCTCAGCAATAGAAAAACAAGACAGATGGGCAATATAGCACACTGGGAGGCAGGTGAAGCGATACAGAGACTGAGAGCAAATGTGAGTAGAAAGTCAAAGGGCAGGGGAAAAACCCATGAAAAGAAAGAAAAAGGGGACAGAGAGAGAGAATAAAGGAAGAGAGAAAATGAGAGGATGAAAGGAGAATGCTATTTCCTGCACAAGTAAAGATGGGTGACATTTTAACAATGAGAGAAGGAGAGCAAAAGATGTTGAGCCAAGACGCTATGACTATGCAGAGAAAAGATGGATGGGATGGGAGAAAGAGGAAGAAATTGATAGCAGAGGAAAAACAATCTTGGCTTTATAAACGTATGTACACATGTCTGTGTCCACACAAGCATTTGAAGCATTTCTCTGTCAAACAAAACAACAGTCAAACAACTTACTTGTGGCATTGGTGAGCCTGAAGGTGACCGACTTATCTTCGATGTTGCACACATTGCGGACTGACACCTGGCACGTGTAATCAGCAAAGTCCTTGGGTCTTAGGTTTTTCAGCTTCAGCACCTTGGTCTCACCCTAGAAGAGACAAAACACACACACACACAACTGTATCATGCTGCATGCTACATAACAAAAAAAAAAAAGTAGTACACTTTCTTTAAAACAGTGAATCCTAATATGTCCACATTTTCATTGCATACATTACATCAATTACAAGTCATTTTTATTCCAGGCCTTTCTAAACTGGGTTGTGATCTTGTGTAAAATTACTTCAATATTTGATGAGCCACAGTGTGATAAACAGGGTCAAAAAACAGACACAGATGCATGCATGCATCTACGCACACACACACACACACACACACACACACACATACTGTGTTTGTATGCCTGACATGCCCTGATTATCAACTAAAGTGTCTCAGATCTACATATAAAGTAATATGAATAATGAATTTTAAATGGCTTTCACAATGAGACCATTATGAAAATGAATGTGATCTGACCTGAAAGAGAAAAGCCAAATCCCACCATCCTCTCTCGCACTACTCATAAAACAATGTCTCTTACTACTCTAGTAGCTTTCTGTGTGCTTCATGCACATAAATACTCTCTTGGACACACAGAGATAGTCACACATCTCTTTTAACAACACAGGTGATTCTTCAGATCAAGACATTCTATCTAATACAGTGACTGTCTGTCTGCTGGAGTTGGTGATGGGCTAACAGTGTCTGAGGCAGCCATGGGAAGATATCTGCTCGCTGGCTAATTGAACTCAAGAGGCTCTGCTTTGTGGCTGACTGATTCTTTGATAAGTGGAGAAAAAAGGGCGCCGATGTGCCAATGCAACAATTGTGCTTGAACTGGGAGATCAGGCTTGGGGACTGTTTATTTTTATTATTTGGTTACATAGTTGCGAGCACACCCCCCCTTTTAACCAGGCTTCTCATGTATTTCAAGGCCATCTCCCAGCATCCTTGCATTTTGTTGTTATGAATAATCGTCATTGGTGTTTTTCTGATGTAACAAGTTGTGCGATTGTCTAAGCACACTAAGCACATCTCAGCCCATCTGTCACCACAATGCACATCTTTCAATGTGAGAGTGTGCACAGCTGCTCTCTGCTCAGGCAGACAGGCCAGCTAACGTAACTTAACAGGAGCTGTGATGTCACAGCACATTCCACCTAGAAAAATCTAAATACCTACATCTGCAGATTTTAGTTTAGAAATGTCAAGTTCTTGCAAAGCCAGACATGACCACATTTGGATGAGTGTGGCTGTGCAGAATGATCTGTATAATCTTTGTTTTTATTCAATGAGCACTGCCTAGTTTGACAGTTTGATCTAAGTTTTGTGAGCTTGTTTTGTTCTGGATTGACTCGCTGAGAATGACTTGACAATCACAAGGTAGCCACGCTCTAAATCATACCCTGCTTTATCATCTGATTTACTCTAAATGGGGCCATAATTTATAAAATGAACATCATGCTGCAATGAAGAAGACTTGAAACTAGAGATTAATGCCCTAATCTCATGAGGAAACTATTTACTGGGGTAATAAATCAAATGAGAAGTCAAGACAGCCAAATGTTCTCCCCCCTGCTGGCCACTGGACAAAATACTGGTTTAAGGTTTAAGACAGTTCCTCATGGGCTTCACTTTTCAGACAAATATGGGCAGAAGTGTAGAAGTAAAATGAACTTAACTATCTTTGATCATGAAGCCTGAAGCCTGATTTATAATTGTACATTAAATCAGGGTGGCACTATCACACACTACTCTATAGCCTGACGTGCACCTTTCCAAAAACATAACCGTGTTGTGGTGATGCAGACCACCACAACAACTGTGACTGGTCCCCTTGGTGTGTGTGTGTTTTGTCTGATAATGTGAGACAACCATGGATATATTAAGGAAGAACAGCAGTGACTGCAAAACCCCTGAATCCCTCTTAAAAAGGTTTAAACACAAAATGTGCACATACAGGACCTGCATTAGTTGAGAGATGTCAGAATAACAGGGCCGCCATATAGTTGGCACTCCAATAAGTTAGGCTTGATGCTCCTGAGTACCATGGCAGTGTCCAGGAGGCGAACTTTCAGCCACCAGTAGACTCAGCAACATGGTCCAAGCTGGACCCTCTGGTTAACTAAATATGACATGATCCTCTAAATTTTTAAATGTATTACTCTTACAAGAGACCCATGCACACCGCTCCAGAATGTGGAGAAATGTACAGACATGTCATGTGAAGTTAAGGTTAAAGCCTCAGGGTGGTCACTGGGGAAGCGGTTTAATGAATATTTGGTTCAGTTCCTGTCACAATCATAGTGCTCTAATAGTGAATTTTAGACAGAAAAGATTTTTATAAAATAGATAAAAGCAAGCGAGAGATTTACAGTGAATGAGTTTTCCCAAGACAAGAAATAAGAAGAAAAGGATACAATTCAGTTTGTGAGGCACTTCTTAAAGAGAAAAGCAGAAAGCGGGACGCAACTGCGCACCTGGCAGTGTCTGTGCTGCGCACCTGGCAGTGTCTGTGCTGCGCATGTGTTTGTGTGTACCTGAGTGTAAAGCGGTTCATAGATGTCCACTCCGTTGTCCTTGCTCTGTTCAATGAGCATGTTCCCACGTTTCCAGATGAACCGTGCAGGAGGGTTGGAGTTGACGGTGCAACGCAGGAACACCGTCTTCTCCTGATAGTAACTGCCACGCACGTCGCTGATGGTCTGGTGCACCGTCAGAACTGGTATGTCGAGATCTGTAAAACACAGCAAAGAAACAGAGAAAATGAAAACATGAAAACTCAGATATTGTTGCAAGGGGAAGAATATTGGTTATTACAATCCAGAAGCTTGTTCATTAAGGCCTTGCTGTGTCACACACAAAAATAAACAGCAAGAAAACCACAAGGTACAGTTTTATAACAGTTTCAGACTATATGGAGTCATAAAATACCCTTCAGCTTGTATGATGTAACCTTGTCTGTGCAAAACATTGGCAATATTTTTTGTGGCAGAGATGGGATTTGGTAACTGGGACACAACTGTAAATAAGGGCACACAAGTGCTGTTTGTTGGCTGAATGGCCCAGCCAAACTGACCAAAACTGTCCAAACAGTTGCTTATTGATCATAGCTTCTAACGAGCATCACTATCCAAACAATCTGTGCATTTTGCCATTTCCCTCTCTAGCTGTGACTCTCTCACACACTAGATTTATATGTTTGTTTGTTTTTCTGTCATTTTTATCTCTTTCTCTCCACTTGCCTAGTTTCCCTTAACATTTCCTTCATGGGAGTGTCATCTCCCTTTTCCTCCACTGGATAGGATTTCAGCTGCTGTCACAGGCATGGAGGCTGCCCCTCCCCCACCCCCCTCTCCTGGTTTCTGCCATCGCTCCAAAACACACTGCCACTTTCACTCCTCATCACCACCCGTCCCTCTCCATCCTCTCCTCCTCTGTCTCTTACAGGGCAGAGTTCTGTATGTGTGTGTGTGTGTGTGTGTGTGTGTGTGTGTGTGTGTGTGTGTGTGTGTGTGTGTAATCCTGATTCTTTACAGCCTAATTGGACGGTTGCGGACTTCAAACATCATGGAAACAATTTATGCCAACTCCAGGGTAGTCTTTTCTTTCCTTTTCCTGCCTTTCCATTTTACCCTCTTCTTCCTTCTTACCTCCTTTTCTCTTTTCTCTGCCCTTGTCCTTTTTCCTGTATTAAACCTGCTGTACGCTACTAAGTCAGTGAGGTACAAGCTACAGGAAAGTGGTGGGTGTTTGGTGGTGGCTATTTGAATTGAATGTACGTTTTGGTTAAGACATTTGAGAGTGCTTTTGAAAAAGGGCACAGCTGTCACATGAGGGTTGTGTCATACACAGGCATATGCACACACACACACACACACACACACACACACACACACACTTTTGTGGTTTTAAGGTTAAAGCTTTGGGAAAAGACTGGCACACACGTGAACATATAAAGGCAGCTTGAACTCATACACATAAGTTTTGTGACTCAAAAGAAAAGAAAAGAAGAGGCATTGCGCATGGGAAAGTATGATAATCTAAACACTTGTGAATATAGATGTCCTTTAAAATTATCTTTAACAAAGAAAGCTGGCATGCTGTCAAATTCTTTTTCTCTTTTGATGTGATGCCTGTGCTAAAAGCAACAACTAAGCCATATACTGTATAATGAATAATGGATTAGTAAAACAGGTCAGATCTCACAATAATTGCTTTCACTGAGTTGAAGGATGCTATTATATTTAGTAAGAAAATTATTGCAAAACATATTGATGGATTTTTATATGAATTCAAATGTTCTGATATTAGCTGTGGTTAAAACAATTCATTACCACCTTTAAAATAGATTCTTATTCTTATTATTCTAGCACTGGAAATGGATAAATGGAAGAAAACGGACACATTTAAGCTTCATATACTGTGTCTGACCTGGCTAAGCTGCTTACTTTAATGCAGTGAAGTATTTTTATATCTCTCTTACTTGAGATTTTCTCAGTGATTCAGTTCTTTGCTTTGTGAAGTGCTCACCTGTTTCCCTTCCTTTCATCTTCCTGTGGATGCCATCATTTATAAAACCACAACCAACAGGCTCGGACAAAAGGCCCAGCAGGAAACTGACAGTGAGGTACCACCAGTCTCTCTAAAAGCTGCCAGCAAAAGGCCTTCAAACCTGGGCAGCTATTAAAAGATATCTGCCTGTTGGTTCTGCCACGTGTGCATGTGTGTGTGAAAGAGATCTGGCAAAAGGGCAAGCACCTTTACTTCAATTTGTGAATATGCTCATGCCTATGTGTGTGTGTGTGTGTGAGTGCGTGTTTGTGTGTGTTTGTCTAAGACTGGCACAGGATTTCTGTATGATTTTCACAGATCATTTGCAGCGCAGGTGGAATCTAAGCTGACTAATGCTGTGTGTGCGCGCAGGTCTGTGTGTCAGACAGTGAGTGACTATCTGTCATTCTGTCTGTTTTGTGACACTATGGATCTGGTGAATGTGGAAAAAGTGAAAAGACAGAGTGACACAGACAGATGCAGACACAGACAAGTAGATTCTCAAGAACATCACGTAACTGTAAAGGGACAATACAGAATAGAGGTATTCAGCGTTTTTGAGGCCAAGGACCCTGTAGCTGATAGAAAGATGGAGCAAGGACACTTCTACACACTACTCTATATATTGTATAAAATAGTGTTGCATATTTATCTAGACCTACAATAGGCAGCCTATAGTGTTAGTTCACATGACTGGATGAGGATTTGTGGGTAGCCTTTTATAAAAAACGGACTTTACATTGATATATATCAATAAGGTGCTATTTATATATCTACCAATACTTTTTGTACAACGTTTTTTGTAAACACTTTTACACACAGCACTTCACCCATCCACACACACAATCAAAAGCTGCCATGCAAGGTCCCAACTGCACATCACCTACAGTGCTTCCTGTCCAATGTGCTCACAAATGACAACGTGCTCTACCACCGTAACACAGCTACCTGTCATCATCAGTGCTGTCTGAAGTTACGTTTTTTAGGAATGTTATTTGTCTAATAATATATTGGATTAATGTGTATTTTTACAAAAAAAAAAAAAAAAAAAGGTCAAACAATAATATCCCCCAGGACCACCTACTGAAAAACCAGGCTGTAAAGTCACTCAGGTTCACGTTGTACATTCATAATATACAGCCACAAGAATTCTGACTGCACAAATAGTTGCAAGTTAATAGTAAACATAACAAAAACACAATTCACTAATACTGCAAGCACAATCTGGTGTATTTGCACAGTACTAACAAACAACATTAAACAATCATCCCACTGGAACTCACACACAAACGAAAGAGAAAAAAATCTGTTCCTGCTGGCCTTATATTTTAAAATCCCTTTACTGGGGTCTTGGATAAAGCAATGACAGTACTTTTACAGCCTTTTTTTTTCACATGACAATTGTGTTGTAAAAGCTTTTATATTCCAAACTCCCAGGGTGGGTCTAACTTTACTCAGTTTGGGCCCTTAAGTAAATAGAGACACAAGATGAAACTGCAAGTGTACAAAAATACAATATGAAACTTTAATGAAGCTTCTGATTTCCCCAAAGTCCTGCCTTTGCACACAGCTTAGATCAATTGCACTGTTTTTGTTAGCCACAGCTTTTAATGTACATCTGCACATCCAAATTTCACGCCGCACTGGGGGTCTAGCATTGTTTTGTGCTTTGACACCACTGGTGCTGACACAAAGACATTTTAGCTCTCCCATAGAGCGTGGCCATTAGCTTGGACACATACCTGTGGGTAAAGCACAATATCACTATGTGTAAAAAAAAAAAAAAAAAAAAAAAAAAAAAAGTAGCAGCTGCCCTTTCCAGACCAAACACACTGTAGTTTTTCATATAGTTGGTACTATGACTGAATATATAGCATATACATATGTGTACAGTTGAGAACTCAGCCCAAAATACACAGCAACTTTCTAGCAGTACTGGCAAGTAGTCTTTACTTTAAAAAACAACAAACAATTTTCAGTTTTTGAGCATTAGCTTATTTTGTAAAGTTGTTTGTATTGTCAGAGACTGAAAAGGCACAGAATAAAAAAAAATATACAGGAAGAATAAACAGAACAAAGACAGAACACACACAATTAAAGTCCCACACTAGCTTGAAATCTACAAGGTCACAGTTATGTATGTGACATCCTCTGAGTGTGTCCCTTCCTCCTCCTCTACTCTGGGTGTGGTTTCTCTGCAGGTGTTTTCCATTACATTATTTTGGATTAGAGTTTTTATGCCACTGCAGCCAGGCGCTCACTCTCTTCTGATCTCTCTCGGGCTCTGCCCTGTTCTGGGCCAGGCATTCAACTGAGTTACCTAGACTACCAGGATCCTTGAAAACTATATTTTAACATAAACAAATAAAGCCTTCATCCAATCCAATCCAATAAACTCAGACAGCAGAAACAGAGAGCAACACTGTAACAGCCACTTGCCACGACTATCTGCTGTCGTTTTAGCAATTAAATATTTACATAATGGCAAACACCTCAGTTAAACACTCACACTTCATGATTAAATAAATATGACTTCAGTTCATTAAAAAAAAGGCATATCTCTAGCACACTGTATTATCTGGTTGACACAAATTAATACAAGATGGGGCAATTCAACAATGTTTTATAAAGTGTTGATCAGGCAACCAGATCCTATTAGACCAGCAATTTTACAACAAATGTAAAATTGTACTTCTGTTTGTTTAGAATATTCTCAGGTCCCATCTTTTAAAAAAATAATGCTGGAAAGTCTATATACACCAGCATGCGTGCTTTAACTTTACTAACTTGTTTGAGGTATTCGACAGAATAAAATTTTGGTCAGGTATTCCAATTATGTTTGCACCTGAAATTGGTGTTTGTTGTTTAGAAATAACTTTCAAGGCAAACTAACTACCAGAAAGAAGCACCCCTGTACAAACTTTGTTTGCTTGTTATCGAAGGAATCAGATGATCAGAAGTGTGATGAGAATGCTGGATGTCTAGTGACTATGCTGCTTGCAACTGCAATAAAACCCAGTGGACAGAATGCACGTCAACAACAAAATAAAGAGCCTTTTTTTCTGGATCGACCTCCGGACCTTTTAAAAATCTGTTCAAACCCCTTATCACTGAAGAATAAATACTGACTGACAACGAGAAAGAAATAAAAAAGGTAATGAATTAATTACTCAGACCTAACAGTTGCATGCATGTACAGTATCTTTTATAGACTCTGTGTAAAAATGACTCCACACCATCAGCAATCACACCACAAAAATCTCTTCGAAATAGCCAGAGTAGCCATGGCAATGATGGAATCAGAGATTTGCTCAGAAGCAATCCATCTGAGCGGTCAGGGTTGACTGAGTATGTTTTTGTAACAAGTTGACCTCTGCTGGGTGCTTTCCCCTGCAGGAGGACGCCCTAGACTCCAAATCCTCTTTGATTTCCAATAACATGTCCTGTACTCTAATAGCTCTCTAGGAGTAGACGGCCATTAGGGGACCAAAGAGGAGATGACAGGTTCAATTGAGTGTGAGCGTGCAATGGAGGAGAATAAGGTGTGGTATGGTTTGTGTGGAGGGTTGGGTGAGGGGATGTGATTGTGGGAGTAAGGATAGCTATGTTTAGCATCTATTGTAAAACACAGAACATAGTGCTGTTCCCATTAAACAGAACCGTAATCATTGTGATTCACTGAAGGTCAGTGCAGAATCTATTATCAATTTGCTGAATAACAAATGGGAAGGAAACTATATTGTACGTAAGATAGAAAGAAGGAGAGGGAGGGAAATAGTAACACACACACATACAGTATTCACACTAAACAGATGGGGCATTTTCTATTCAACACAGAGCAATATGTACTGCTGCACTGGATGCTAAGAACAAGGCTGATCCAAGTTGATATTCACACAATGTGAGAGTTTAGATACTCAGTTGTTGCTCACTCCATTTCTGTGGTCCTCTATGTTGATGTTGATGTGGCTAGAATTTCAATAAATTGATAACAAGACTAAGCGTACATGCCGATTGCCTTGTTTCATCGTTCCTCACTCCTCGGTCCGCTTCGCCATCATGAAGGCCGTTCCAGTCCTCTTATTTCTTTTTTGAGAAGACACGAGTGAGGATACACAAGAGCAGCCTTCGCAGAAGTCTTTTATCAGACTGACACACCTGTTTATTGCAGATCTGTTGGTGATTGGATGCTGCAGCTGATCGGACTGATTTGATGCTCGCAGAGATAACATCAGTCACTCCAGTTTCATACAGAAGTGGACAGACTACAGAACCAACTGAAAACTGCCACATTTTTGATTGTATGTGTTTTCAGACTCACCAGCCATTTTAAACTAGTGGATCAGTGCATCTAGTGTGATATGAGATATATAATTTTCACTTTGTCTAAAAAATATTGAGGCTACTAAATAGTCCAAACCATCAAAAGTGAATCCATAACAAAGTGACTGACAGCTGATTCAGCCGTGCTGTCGTCATCCCAAATGGATGTCACTTCATATGCTGGTTCAGAAGAAAGGATGGATCATTCTCTAAAGGCATGTTTCCTTGACCCCTCCCTTCTCCCCCATCTTTTCCTTTCATTTATCCTCAGGTCTCCAATCGGAAAGACTAAAATGCAAAGAAAAGATGCAAGTAGGTGCATAACAGATGAAAAGCCCAAAGAAGTTTCTCAGGTAACAACTAAAAATCAGTTTCTATAGACAATAAAGTCCAGACATATTTCAGTCTGCAGTAATAAGCGATCAGAACACCAACTTCAAAGAAAAAAAAAGTCCAACTCTCTCAGTCTATCTCTTTTTTCATACACAACACATTGCAAACACATTATTATAGGCTATCGACCACACAGACATGCATCCACACACAGAGAGAAAAGCCTGTGCATTCAGAGAGGCACAAACAGAGGCAGACTTGTCGTTTGATCCAGTTTCGCATCTCGTCAATTATTCAGCATTCTGCTCATAGACATCACCATAAAGAGGGCATAAAACATGCACGAGACCCACATTTGGAAATAACAAGAACATTGCCTGTGTTTAAAATGTGATATTGAGAAGTAAAGATTGATTTAGGCTGATTTTCTCTGTGAGGTTTCTTTAAGTGTACCGACAAAAACCATTGGGCTTTTGTGTTTTTAAACCTGCAATGTCTCTAGCCCAAATAAAAAATAAAAAATAAAAGAAAGAGGGAAGTAGAGACAAGAATGGCAAGACTTTTCCAACATTACTATTATTTTGTATAGAAGCACAGGAATCTGATCTGCAATGTATTCTTGGCGCAAAGAACAACAACAGTGTCATTTGTCAAAGCAGACACAGGACCATTTATGGAAGAAACAACTATGGAAGTGAAAAGTCTTTATATACTAAGAAGAGAATTAAATAAAAGTGGAATGATGAGAGATGAAGAGGTGGAAAACATAGACAGAGGTGGTGATATGAAATAACAGACAGAGAAGAATAAATAATGAAGCAGGAGACTCAGAAAGCGGCCATAAAAATATAAATGAAATACAGCAGCTTGATTGGATCGTATCAACACGATATCATAGCATACATATTTACGGATTAAATTGTGAGATGTCCTTATCCAGTGACCTTTCTTCATTCATAGTAAACATGTAGTCATATCGTTTTTTATGATTGTTTAAATAATTCTTAATGAGTTTGTTTCATACAAACATAGAAAGCACATGTATGATGATCATGAAGCCAGGTCACGTAATCTATGATAGCATTATTTGTTGTTGTTGTAAAAATCAACAACGTACTCGTTGTAGAGCTGTTGGCTGCAATCATTCTTTAATGTTACAGATAATTGCAAAGAATACGAAGAACACTGCAGTCTACATATGAATACACAGCAGCATCTTGTCTTACATCCTGTATTGTTAGGTTTAACAGCAAAGCACAGCCGGTGTTAAGAAGAATTACACAGTGAGTCTTCTCGCAAACTAATACTCATGAATTTGCTGAAAATGGTGCATTTTCGTTGAGCCAGCGCGTTATGTACAAGCCTTAATTAAGCTTTTGTCAGCAAAGAGCCTGGGAAAAGGTATTAAACATTCATGATGGTGTGACTCTATTATTTTAGGGCCATAAAAAGACTAATTTGGGCATGGTTATTTACCCTGAGTGTGACAGTGTAGCTGCACAGCAGTGGTGGCAGAAAGAGGGTGTTAAGGGACAAAGAGGCACAATTCACTCACTCAACCTCCGGGCTAAAATAACACACACAAATGCAAAAACACACATGGAAACACAGTTATGCAGTTATATGGGAATGCACACTCAAACATGCATATGCCTCTACACACACTCCTTAAGGCCAAAATAACACAAGAATCTCAGTTCCCTCGTTGCAGCCCCCAAGGGCAAAAACAAGAAAGTCCTTCTGTGTCCCTCTAAGTGCCTTCTGAAGTTATCTACGGGGAGCAGAGTGGATAAAGGATGCCCTTCTGAACTACTGTGGTCATGGGGGCGCCTGTATCATGGTGTAACAGCTGTGATCCATACAATACTGTGTGAACACTGTCTTGATGGCAGGTTGACGAAAAAGAGCATGATGACATCAAGCTTGCTCCTTAAAGTTGGCAAAAGAAAAACATGCAGTTTCCTTTACATTTGTGACAGTCCATATGCACAAACACTTAGATAATTCAGTCCCTCACATACACACACACGCACGCATAAATGTGGGCACACAACTAGGTGGCAGATGTGTAATGCCCAAACCTCTGGCCTTGGCTTGCTCTTTAATTAGCTTTGTGGCGTACAGGTCACTGTGGACTGCAGAGCATATGGTATGTCCATATAGATACACACACAGTAATATAGGCTGTTGCTGCTCTTATAATTACCAACTTGCTTGTGTTTTATTGTGTTGTGTTGAGGGACGAACACTAGACTCCGGGGCAATCTGCACAATGCCTTTAATAAAACAACTCTGGTCCACTTCTGTGGATTCCTGCTCAGATACTAAAGTGGAATTCTGGCACAACTTCACTTTTTATTGTCTTCTGGTTAACAGAATAATAATAAATAAATAAATAAATAAGACCCAAGAATCTCCCAGGACAGAAACAGGGCTGAAAAACACAGAATGCACCAGTCTCATCACCATTCTTAGTCAGAAGTTGGGATAGTTTTTGTCCATAGTTAGTTTGAAAAACAAAATGTAGAAGATGAGAGGTTAACCAATCTGTAAAATGAAATAAAACATTTAATATCAAGTTTTTTAATAATAAGTCTTGTTGTAAGTCATTTAAACAATACTTGCCATTCTGCCATTTTCTTCCAAGGTATTGAACAAATACAGGAAGCACTGATTCACTTTAAAGAGTATTTATTATTTTACTCTTGGATAGTCAATGCAGATTTATACAAGCAGAGTTTCTGTGGTATTTTCTTGACTTGTAATTGTATTTTTGTTCTCACTAGTGCCCACACAGTCTGACCTAACAAAGTTGGGGAGTTGACTATAAAGTGGATGACAAGGATACTTTGCAGCTCTTGACTTTCAGGTAACTAATGGATAGGTGGGTTTATGGTTTGTCAAGAGTCCACAATCCCTGCTTCTCTTTGGCTAAATGAAACCAACCATTTACAACCCCTCCATCTGTTATACCTCACATTCTACTTAATGAATTAGTGTCCCACACACATTTATAATGGTTTTAGATGCAGAGCATTTTTAGGCAGGCCTCATGTTATGTTTGTTTTTAGGAGAATTATTTAAAACATTCAAAATATCAGTTCAGGATGATCCAGATCAAATAAAGATTTTGCCCAAATAATATGACCTTAGTTGTGTTTCAGCTAGTCTACTATTATGACATAAAGAGTCATAATGAAACGTAATGATAGATCAGTGGATATCAAATATATTGAAGTTGTTCAAATAAGTAGAGATGCAACAGTCCAGTAATACTGGGCCACAAGCTTTGCAATAAATATAACTCAGTGTCCCATACTGTCATCCCCTCACAATTAGTGAGAAAGGGTATCACCAATATCTTTGACGCCTCATAACTGGCAGGTCAAAGGTTCAGCACTGCTCAGTGGCAGCTAATAACACACGCTACCATAATGCCCTCAAGCAAAACACTGAAAAACCCATCTGCTTACTCAATAAATATTTAACAACTCTAGCTAAAACCTTAAAGGTACATTTGAATTTTGAAAGGGATAAAGCATTAATAACTATATATATATATATATATACATTTACCATCTTTGTTAATCCAAAAACAAAACAGAGAGGAGAACATGTTTCAGGAGAATGTCACATGGTGCATTATTTGTGACCTGAGTGGTCACAGTTGTCCCCTTATGGACCATTAGTGAGTGAGTAGGAATTTGTGCAGATGTCTTTGGCCTGAACTGCAGCCATCTTAAGCATTCAGGGACATAAGGGAATATAACACATGGTCTTTATGACCTTCATAAGGCTTTATAGGGTCAAAGGTCGTAGGGAAGTATGAGTTGCTGTTTTTTTTTGTTTTTTTTACAGTAATGCAATATGAAGACCTCAGTTGTGGATGCTTGTGTCAAAGCACAATTCAATTTACTTGATAAATATCTCTGACATTCCGTGTATAATACATATACATATACATATATATATATACATATATATATATAAATAAACAATATACAACGAGGACACTCACAGCAGGCAGAGTAAATAAATGAACATGATTACATGATTATATGATGAAGTGATGATGACAAAGCTACTCCCATCACAACTCACACACTGTTACGACCCGACAGGGCAAAACATAATCTAGGGGAATTTAGGGAGGTAACAATTAAAGACCAGGAACAAAGGGATTAACCAAGGACTGACTGCTTTGCAGGGATTTATCCAATAACAACAAAATTTATACAAAGTAAGGAGAAGTCTTTCTCAAACGACACGATGCCGGCCAGAAACGATCACACTGCATACAATGAACCACTCGCTGCAAGACCACGCCACCACTGAAACACCCAGTAGGCAGTTATAGCCTACAGGGATTATCCAGTCAATCAGCTGATTGAGGGGGAGAGGGAAAGGGCGGTACCGGAATTAAAAAAGAACACAAGAGACAACAAGCCACACGCACCACGGCACATAACACACGCATACATATCACTGTCACTTATCGCAAATTCACAATAACAAAAAAGAGAGTTTGGGAAGATCATGAAGAGCATGGCCTTACAGAAAGGACAAAAAACAAAGCTGGGTCCCTCAGTCCAACTCCACCTTGGAGGATCGACTCTCAACCAAATTATAGCTCTTCAGGCCACCAACAGTCCTTCAAGTCTTATTTTAGAAGCTGCCCACAGCAAAACTCTTCACAAAACTTATTAGGCAACACACCAGAGAGAATAAACCCCGCCAGCCTGTGGCTGTGATGGTTATTGCCTAGTCTCCAGACTGATTTCTGCCGAAACTCAGAAAGTGCTGAGCTAGCCCACTCTTAACAAAATTTAACACCTTATGTTTGTGGTAGTGCACCCACTGGATACGCCACTTCAGATTTTTGCCGGTTTATTTTCCGGTTTAATTCCTGCTTTCTTTACATTTTTTATTTGTTTATGTCTCCAAGTTTTTCTGTCCCTCCCTGCTTTCTACAGCGACAGAGACTATTTCCCCAGGCTGGAACACTTGCTGGTAGTTTTGCAGACCTGTTTTGAACTTACTTTGGGTTAGGAAGTAAAAGTGCTGTAATATTCACTTGCTGTGATTCACTTTGGACTGAGGTTAAAAGCTTTATAACAATGCACACACACTGACAAAAACCTGTTCTCCATTATAATGGCAAACATGTTTCCTAAGCATCTTTTTAGTCATTTGGAAGTTAGTTGAATTAAAAATGGCATGTTATGTCAGTGAACGGGGCTGGATTCTCACATGCACTGCAATAAAACAACAGCATTCTAAGATTCAGCTAATAATGTTGATGTCTTACAATGTTTCATAAATAGTGTGTGATGCATGTATGTGTGTAGGTACTTTAGTATGTCACAAAATACTCAAGTGGAGTGCTTTACACTCCAATAAAAAAAGACCAGTGTGGGCCTCAACTCCCTGTTTCCATCACTATACATTATTCTCTGTATCTCAGTTCTCTTTATTTCTCAGTCTCTGCTAACTCTGAATCCCATCACTATTTCAAATCCTTTTCTTCCCAGACTGAATCGCCTCAAACTGAAAAAGACAGTACTCCTGCATGCAGCTGATAAAAAACAGATCTGTGCTGAATAATTGCCTCCTCGGGTGATGCTGATGTTGGTTTATTTGCTCCATTGATTAGGCATTTATCTGTTGACATATCTGTCACTTTGTTTCACCTCTTCACTTCGGTCTACAGTGGATCTGACACAAAGGCCAACAGAGTCATATAAGAAAACACACTTTGCTCCAATAATATTTGACTACATATTTCTAATCTTGGATCATTTCTATGTTTCATGGTCTTCTAATCCTCTAGTCTGTCCCTCTGTCTTCATCCTCATCCTATTTTATTTTTTTCTATCTGCCGATACACAGGCTGTGAGCCTGCCGGGAGGCACCTCCCATACTTTATAACACTACCTTCATTACCCAGCTCACTGCAGCTAGCCATAAGTGAAAAAAAAAATGGAAATGTAGGAGAAGGAAAGGGAGGTGAAAAGTAAAGAAGGAAGTACAGGAATGGTGAGGAAAGGGTTGAAAACCACAGAACAGAAGTCAATTGTGAAAGAGATTGTAAGGTTAGAGATGGAGTGAGAGAGACTGACATTGAGTGAGCACAAGAGTGAGTAGGAGGTACAGTGTACAGAGAGAGGCTGAAAAGGGAAAAAAATCAAGGAAGAGCAAAGCCATAAAATCTAAGTTGGAAGTTATTGGAGACTGGCTGAATGAAAAATGCCATCGCCATAAAATAATATTGGAATTGGTCTGGCCTTATGGCGCTGATGAATACAGATGCTGCCCAGCGGGGTCTTTGGCTGGAGGGAACTGGCTAATTTGAACAGCTATCCTACCTGTGAGGGCGGTAAAAAATATTAAAGGAAATGAAATGAAGGGTTCACTGTCAGTTGTTTAGTTTATTGCCTCACATTTCCATCTCATAGGAGGTTAGGTGTCAGACAAAAGTCCTTCTCGCTAAGAATAGCTGCCAGTGGGGTAGTTAACCATGTGTGTAGGATTTATCGTTAATATGCCTAAAATGAACCACAAACCCCTGCAGAAATGAACCCGCTTCAGCTTTAAACAAATATAATGCATGACACGATTCACACCGTCCCTCAACCTTGCACACTGAAATTAGAGCGTATTTTACCCTCGTCCCACTCCAACACATCATCAATAATTGGTCCAGAGGGGCCATGAGTAACAGCAAATTGATGACAGCTGAGTGAAAAGGGACCAGCTGAAATCTGATCAGGTATATCGACCTGAGGATATTGAAAAGACAGCTGGACGTCTTAATTACCGTCATGTTATGGGAATGCCTTTTTTTTCACATTTGAATTGGGTTTAAAGAAGGGTGTCAGGAAACCATAAGGTCATTTAGATCACAGGGGAAGTGAGTGAAATGAGAATTATTCTCCTTAATGGCTCTTAACAAAGATCAATGCTACAATTTCCACCCAGACTGAGAAATGTGGATTAATTATGCTGTAAGAAAACAAGAAGGATAAACTGTATGTAATCTAATCTATATAATTTTAATGAAGCGGTGCTGTTGTTGTTATACCAGGCTTTTACTGAAAATCCATAAGTGTAATGTTACTCTTTAAGTTGTCAAATGACACAATTTCTGCACTATTGGTACAAACATATTTTTTATACCCTGCAAACAAAATAATTTCCCTCTGCATGACAATCTACATGTTGCAACTGGTGACAGCTCAGTTGATCCTACAAAAGCACATTACATTACATCTACTTAGTAAAGCTTTTCCATTCTCACTCGTGTCTTTCTCTTAGTTCCTTTGTTTTTATGATTGCCTGTCTTTCATTGTCAGCACCACAGGAAACCCACCATGAACCACTTGATTTATGCTTCATTCCAGTGTAATGGTTATTTTCCCTGAGAAAAATATCAGTGTGCTTCAAGAGCTGGTTCTAAGGTCAACGTAATTTTAAGCCTACATTGCATTGTATAACCTTCATATAGAGGAGAGAGTCAATAAATAAGGGATGGAAAAACAAAGGGGGAAGAAAAAAAAACACATTTTAGATAAAGCTGGCCACACCATTGGGACAAGTGTAGTGGTCTTATCTCCTCACGGTGTGCAGGACAGCTTATAACCAATACGTCACCCTATTGTAAGTGTGTGTGTGTGTGTGTGTGTGTGCTCTCACTATGTGCCTGTATGGTGGTCTTGCTGCTAAATGCTTCATTCCTTTTCAATTCAGTACAGATAATGTATGTGTCAACTAGTATGAAACATAGATTTTGAAATGTGGAAACATCAGTAAGTGAAACAAAAATGGATTAACACATGGCTTTTTGTGTCTGTCAGGATATCTCACCCTCATATATTCTTTTATATCTCCTTGTCTTTCTATCAGTGTCGGGCAGTCAGCCTTTTTGATCAGTAAAACACAGTTTTCTTATCTTGTCTCCGCCCAGAAAAATGATATAAAAGCCTACCTCACTTGACTATGTATGAGATATTGGCGCGCTGCCATAAAAAAATCCACACTCCTGGCAATTTTTAATGTCCAAAGCTATGGTGTGATGGTCGCAAGATCATGGTTCACACAATTTTTCAGATATTCTATATTACAATGTAACATATATATATATTTTTTTGTTGGTTTTACCTATCTGCAGCTCTGTGTGGTCTACATTTTTCATTCTGTTGCTAGGTGTCCTTCCTTTCCTTCATCCTCTCATCTTTTTCTCTGTTTCTACACCTGTCTTCTTCTTTCCTCCCCCCACTCTCTTCCTTCACCCTCAGTTTCAACACCGTACCATTACATACTTAATGTTGAACAAAGCCTTCAAGCAGCTCTGCTTTGAAAGGAGTTAACCATGATGTAGTACCTCAGGGTGGATAGGTTGGGGACACAGACGACCCCAAACTGTCATGGAAACCCATGTCACATGTTATCAGTGACTCACCACACTCAAGCACAGGGAACCTGCTGTAAGGGAACTGTAGGGACTGTAGGTGTTGTCTGTGCATACAGTCACTTAAACCCATTCTATCAAAACCGCATTATTTTACACATCCATGTTGGGAGGCCAACGCGCACATGCAAATCATACACATAGAGACACTCACTTAGATTTATGCATTTCAGAAAAATGAAATCCTTGCGATCATACGCCACAAAAGATGGTAGAAGTCTGTACCAAGATGGTAGAAAACATATAGCCATTACACGCCAGTACTTAGACTAAAGGGAAACCTCTATAGGAATGGCTTATTCCAGAATAGGAAACATAGCTTTGTGTGTCAATTGGAGACGTCACATGTCCTTTGTTTAAAAAGAAAGATTCATCCACCTATTATCTGTAACCGCTTATCCTCATCAGGGTCATGGTGGGGCTGGAGCCTATCCCAGCTGACTAGAGGCGGGGATCCCTGTAATAATCCAAATCAAAATAATCAAAATATATTAAAACTAAACAAACATTTACAATATGATATAATAAAATACAATTATAATAATGAATGTCTTTACTGTCTTCACTAAGATATGCGACTGGTTCATGCAAAAAAAGGGAAAACTATTCTTCTATGAACATTTGAGCAAATATGTGCAGTGTTTGTTGAAATGTAAAGTGAGAAAATCCATACAAGATTCCACTGACTGTGAATTTCTTAAGTGTTATTAAGGCAGGCCATTAGTGCAAGCTAACCAATATCTAGAATTTGGATCAATTAGATTCTGCTGTGTTGAAGCAATCTGACACAACTAGATGGAGCCTGAAATTTGGATAAATGAGGCTCCATTGTGACAGTGTAATTGTAACATGTCATATTAAGCATATGTCTGGGAAGGAATGGCAGGCTGATTGTGGTTTGTGCTCATCACTTCCATCTGCTCGTCCATCTGTCTTGACAAATACAGCTGATATGCAAGCAAAGTCTAAAACTTCTCAAGTTTCACTAATTGGGGACCTCTGATGACCTCAGAAATGTTGTGATATAATGCTTATTGTATTCACATTTATATACCTGCTACTGTAGCTACATTAGCCATTGTGGCAGCAATTCTTTATAAATGTTTAATAGGTTGATATACCACTGTTTACTCAACAACTCTAAAACAGCTGCTGGATAAACATCTTTAGAAATATATGTCTCGATTGCACATTTATTTTTACATGTTAGAATCAGAAATATGTCAGTGATTAAAGATCTTTTACCTAATCTGAGTATTTTCTTAAATCTGCTTGCACAAAAGGTTGGGTAAAGGAACTTGAACTATAGCGATAAACTGCTTGATTGACATTCAGAGAAAAAAAAACAAAAAAAAACACTGCTGTAAGGCCAAAAGAACCATTTGAAACAGCCATTTTAAAGCAGCAGTGATGACATGACACAAAATAGCAAAGTGCAGTAGAACGACCAGTTAAAAGACTGCTATCTCGAATGACACTGTCACAGAGGAGCTGATGCAAACAGTTCACCTTAATATTCTTAACAGGAGCTAGTATTACTGTTAACACAGTTTATTGAGGAAGTGGCACCAAGTTAATTACAACAGTGTCTGCATGACTGTCACAGGCTGTATATTCAGTGGCTCACACTCAGCCTGTCAGAGGTGAATCAATACAATTCAATACACAAGAATGACATAACCTTGGCTGTAGTTACAATAAAGGGTATCCTAGAGCGGTGTCTGTTACTGTTTGAATCTCTAAAACTATTAAATACCAGTGTTTTGTTATTTCACATCTTAGGATGCCATCATATGCACACAACACCCCGCAGCTCTGTAAAAGTCACCAGCCACATGTGCTTTCACATCCACAGTACTTCCCATTCTACATATCCCTCTCTGAAGCCCTGTGTGACTTACTGCTATATAATTGTCCCAGCTGAATGGTCCCCCAGGGAGACCAAATGACCTCTCACAATAGAGATGCTGGGGCTAGAGCACGAGAGAGGACATAATTCTTGCATAATGAACTAAGTTGCGGGCCCAAAGCAACAGCACTGTGACAGCATTATGTTTAAGGAACAGAGCCACTGATACAGTAAGATGTTAGCAACATTCTGGGTCAATGCAAGTACTTTTTTCATTTGTCATTTTTCACACAGTTTTCGATGCAAAGCACTTCACCTGGAAGACCAGTCCTTTTAGTTAACTCAGTTCTTTTAATTAACTCAGTCCTTTTAGATAACTCAGTCATTTTAGACAACTCAGTTCTTTTAGTTAACTCAGTCCTTTTAGATAACTCAGTTCTTTTAATTAACTCAGTCCTTTTAGATAACTCAGTTCTTTTAGGTTGATGATAAATTGATTCAGAAAAACTGCACTTATGCAGCAGTTTAAGCTAATAACTCATGTATCCTGGACAAATGTGAAGAAATGTGTTCAGTCCAATACAGAAAGTAAAGCACAAGTCCACAGTTTAGCAATTTAAAGGATGAGTGCATAGGATTTAGTTGCATCAATGCTGAGTGGAACCCCCTTGCCTCACCCTAGAGAAGCAACGGTGGCCATGAAACAAAAAGTATGAAAATGCCCTATCTATCTATCTTTAGTGTTTACAAATTTTCAGGTATTTATGCACTAATGAATCCATAGTTATGCATATATCCCATTTCTACAATTATTCTGTAAAAAGAGAGACCTCTCAATTGCATACACTGGAGCTTTAAGTGATTAATGGTCTAAATTAAAAACATGCAGTGTTTTTAAGGAATGGCAATTAAAAAAAAAGAAAAAGAAAAAATGAACAACAGGAAAGTTTGTTGAACTTGCAGTAAATAGAGCCCATTTTGGAGATTAGCATAGCCTCCATGGAAATGAAGTTGAAAATCGACAGCGTACCTTTAAAAGTTTGACCTATAGCAACCCCACTTATGCAAATAAGTCATTCCTCATTTGTAGGCGTAGCTTTGTAGCTGGTTTTATGTTAACCACATTCACGAGAAATAGTGCCTTTAAAAGAATAAAATTCTGAGTTGTAATTGTAAATGTTATCAGACAAATGAACATATTTACTATACAAAATAATGAAACAAAACTGCTTAATTTCTTAAAGATAGAAAAGTGGTGTCATCATCTGATATATAACAAAGTCTGCTACTCCTGATTTGGGAATATTATTGATTTTTGAAATGATGGCCAAGGGATTCTCATAGTGGCTGAGTGTTGAATGAGTGAAAGCCTCCTCTTTTACAGGCATCTTCACTACTGAATATTTTACATAACATGCATTTAACTAAACGGTGCTCTAAAGAGGGATTCATAATACAGTAACTTCACTCTTTTATGTGAATACTGCTATCAGTAACATGAAAAAAATCCCAGTACTAATGTGATACAATGTGCAAGAAAATATCTCTTACACAAGATTAACCTTTTGAGGTTTTAAAAGCAGAGTGGAATTTTTTATTCTGTTCACTATGCTGATCAAAGATTTGTGGGATACATTTAAGTGCTTTTCCTTGTTTGGTTTGATCCACATTCTCTTGGACACAAAGGAGCCATTATCTGCAGTTGTGGCTTCTTTGATGTCTCTGCATGTTCCTCCGTCAAGGTGACACTAACCGACTTGTCAGGGAATGCACATGTCGGATTGTAAAATATGATTTTTGCTTGAAGGCAAAGGTTGTGGTAAAGACTCAATCAAACACTCTAACCCACTCTCTGTCTCTCCCTCGTATGTTCGCACACAGTGTCTGGCAGCAAGATAAAAATAATTAGGCCAGGATGGCTGTCTGAATAATAAAGATCCATTAGTAGCAGATCCTATACATTACAGGCTATCTTTACAAATGTAGCAGGGGACTGATGAGTAGGGCAAAGAAAAACCACTCATCTCCAAAGGAACACGCTCCTCTATCACCTACACTGTACTTACAGTGCTGTAAGCTATTCTAACATAGCTGTGTCTATACCTGTTAGCATGTATTTAATAGTTGCTCACAAGTGTGACAAATACCTGAAATTCACATACAGTAATGACCAAATGCATCTTTAGTTGTAGGAATTCAACAAATGGATGTATTCAGGTAATTTTTTAGAAAAGGATGGCTTCCCTTTTCAGGACTCATCGGTTTCTACTTTTGGAACCACCACACCTGCTAACAATTACCAAGAAGGACTGAATCAGGGTGCATTTGTGAGGGTGCTCTGCTGAAATTGTTCACTAATTTATTAACTACATATTTACACTGGAAATTTCCTCACAGCACATTGAAAGTAAACACAAAAAACCCCTGCAAATCTAGGGTGAAAATGATGTTTTGATTGATGATTTTGCTTCCAATTAACCTATGATATTACACAGCAATGAGGAATTTGTATTAATTAGTATTTAGAGATGTTTACCAAATCTGGGAAACAGGATAACATCCTGACACATAATAAAAATTATGAGCAAATCAATTAAAGAGAAGATGCTGCTCACATGTGGAAACAGATGGCCAGGTTAATTGTAACACTATGACAAGGCCAATGATTTAATATTTAGTGACACACCGCACATGACACTGTCAGTGTGAAATGTCAACTGTAAGCACTGTGATTCCTGTTAAACACCTTGCAGGAAAGCAAAACAATAACCTGTGCCACATTATTCACAACATTTAAATTTACAATTTTAATAAAATGCAGTAGTGCGATTACATATAGTATGTATAATCAAGCTTTTCTGTGGGACTCCACTCATCATTTAACCCATCACCTTGCACAATCAATTCACCCACGCAATGCTAATGCATGACATGCGCGCACACACACACACACACACACACACACACACACACACACACACACACACACACACACACACATACACACACACACATACAAAGAACAGAACAAAGTGGAAAAGATATTTTTATTATAAACACACCCAGGAGAGGGCTGCCTTTGTCTTTGGAGCACTGAAAATAACTCCAAGGTCAGTGAGCTTCCATTAGGGATTTATACCATAGCAAGTGCTAATTAATTAGGCCTAATGTGAGACAATGGTCGGATTTTTGGCTCATTCCCTTGTAGGAGATACAATGTAATACTCTGCTGGACTTTGGAGGCTATTTCAGGTCAGATAAAATCCAGTTGTTGTTTTTTTTTTTTGTTGGGGGGAGGGTTACCATAATTTAGCTGGCAAGCTTTGCTGACAACGCAATGCCTGTATTCACACGGGCAGCAATACCACATTACCACTGAGCAGCTTTTCTTGAAGCATTTGAGGGTTAAGTGCCTCACATAGATCTCTGATAAGAAAGGTGAACTTGTCGACACAGGTACTGCAACAGAATCTATGTAGCAGCACCATCTCTGTTATACTGGTGCTAATATTTTGCTTTAGTCCTGTTATAATCTAAGGCGAAGAATGTAATCTCTGTTTTGTGAACCTGATGGAATCCCATTATTAACAAGACACATCTTCAATACACATAAAATAAAATGTATTGTATGCAAACAGAACAAAGATTTGGAATTTAGTACAGCTGGTGAGAAGTATGCGTGATCATTACACAGATGCCATTTGACAGCCTCTGTCTTAAAGGACCACAGTACTGGTTTTGTTATTTAAATATAAAATGACACCAGTTTTCACTCATTATAATCTAATTGTACAGACTTCACATTCAACATCATCTTTGTATTTATATTACATTACTGCTGTGTTTTCCACCTACAGTACTGATGCATTGCCAGATAACAACAGCATGACTGACTGACTGACTAAACTATGAGCAGAAAATATGATGGATTACCTGCAGATTTATGTCCCTGCAAGCGATCTTCATACTGTAGTGAAAGAAATGAAGCTTAGCGAAAGTTCAATCAGTTCAATTAAAATTCTCACTGCATCTCTCTCTCTCTCTTTTTCTTTGTTTCTCTCTCAATCAGCTGATTGAGGGTGTTTCCCCTTTCAGTCAGACCAATCAGATTTTGCCCTGACTTGTGTGAGCCAATAATCTTGTTGCTGTCAAACTTGTAATCTGTTCCTTTCTCTTCTCCTCTCAGCTGTCATTTCACTGCCAGAACGATGCAACCCTCTTGTAACACACCTCACTTTCAGTTTTCATCACATCTATGCCCAAGGGTCCTTCTATTGAAGGAGAAGTCGAAATCTATTGCTGAAGCTCTGCGTGGATGAGATGTGGAGCAGGACCTCAGCAATGGCTGAAGCTCTGCATGGATGGATGACAATAGTATGGATTGTGATGATTGCATGGATGCAGAATACTAAAATAAAAAGAATACCAAGAGGGTTCGAGATTACAGTGGAAGCTGCTGCCTGTTCCGGAGCAATGATGCAAACAGGCAGGGCATGAGCACAATAATGTACATCAATCATAAACATAATACGCAGTATAAATATATAAATGTATACAGGAACACATGTAAATGTGTATATGTGAACAAGTGGATCCGCTCACATCGATCTGACAACGAATGCAAAAAACACAACATGTTTTCTATATAAACGTTTAAACAAAACTACAGTCTTTTGCTAACCTTAACCAAAGTGCTGCTAAATGGTGAAATTCAGGAGTATATAAACACAATTTCTTGGACACAGGCCTAATGTATTATGAAAATCATAGACCTATATGATAGTGTGCGGGCAAGGAGTGGGTAATACAAGTCATTCTCCCTTTTATTTCAAGAAAGTCAATTTCAGCTTTCAAAAACATTAAGTAAAAAATAAACCTAACCAACATGAAAATATGATTTTTTTCACAGTAGCATTTTTCATCTGATTCATTCTCTGAGATAGAATATGCTGGACCATGCTGACATGAAGAGGCAAAAAAACAAAGTGAGCTTAATAATTAGCTTTCTCATAAAATAGATATGCCCATGAACCTGAATGTTGTGTGGCAAAAAATCTCTCTGCTTCCCTTTTATCCAAAGGACTTTAAATAGCAGAAAGATGAACTTAATCAAAAAATATGTATTCATGTGGAACCGGACAATAGCTCCCTCACCTTTTCATACTGCCCTGCTGTCCCATATCTGTGGAACATCTTTTGCCTGTTTAGTCATAAAAAAAAGGATATACTGCAGGACAAAATTTGATTTCATTGAAAGAGAGAAGTATTATTTTCCTGCGACAATAGTCCTCCTGTTGCTGTTTAGCATACACACTGTCAAGCACATACACTTTGACACACTTACTTACCTGTACATACACACTATACAAATTAATTTTTCTTCTGAAATACAGATGGAAATACAGACTAGAAAAGACTCTACAGACTCTATATCTTCTTATTAAGTCAAGCCCATTCATGTGACAGAATGAATATATGTGATTGGTAATGAAATCCACCTTAGTGTTCCATCATATTAGTTCTGAAGTGGGGCTGACAACGATATGATAATAATCTGATAGCAGTGGAGGTGATACTAATGATATTCTCCTCCTTACAAAGATCAAATGAGAACCCAGAGAGACTCCGCTGGCGCTGTATGGTGCAGGTATATTTTTACTTTGTATTGTGAGTCAAATTATTTCTTTTACATATTTGACTGGAGGTGAGATAGTGGTAATGAGAATCTTTTAAACGCACAGAGAGAGCAAAGAACATGACCGATAGGTGCATCCATTACTGTGCGTATTCTACCAGTTAATGTTGAATAGTAGATGCACAGCTCTCCCTTCGATGTTGCTACATCAACATTTTTTAATAACTTGCTATTTGGGGTCATGTCAGGTTCGTGTACGACCATAACATGAGTTTCTTTTTAGATTACATTCCCAGGATAACCTGAATGAACTGTGTTTAGACAACCTTAAGTCCAGTGACGTTTAGTATTCAGTTTACTGAGCTGCTGCTTAGGAGTTAGTACAGTAAAACAGGCCATGTCCACATAGATCATTGTTTGCATTTGTCATGTGCCACTATATGGTAAATACATATAACACATTTTATTCTACTACAAAGCATTGATTTCAGTATCTCCAGATTGCACACAGCATAAGAAAGGGTATTGTTTTCGCCTGCGTGGTGTATTTGGTGGTGTATTTTTGTAAATATGTTACACCTCCTGGCCAAATCACAACAGTGACCTGTTGAGAGAAGCCTGAGGCCGTTTGCATATTATCAACACAACAACGCTCAGTGTTGCATGAAGACAATCTTCTCTGATGGATTGACGCAACAATGCCTATGTATAGTGTAACACATTGCTTCAAAGCTATGCTCAGCCATGAACCTCAAAGTAAAGTGAAGCAGTTTGACGCTGTCCTTTCAGTTTCCATTGAAAACACAGCTTTGTATTTTTCATGCAACTGGTGTGCAGGGGAAGCAAATGTTTTTGTCCTTGTGCTTGATTGCTCTGAGCTTATACCGTCACCTGAATAACTTAGCTTTTTGCTCACTGTATATTTCTTTCACTTTCAGGTTCAAGTAAACCCTGCTGCAGGGTTACTGTTGCCACAGGAGTAGCCTGTTAAGCATTTAGTACTTTTACAGCGAAAACTAGGACATTAACTTATTAGAAATAATTGAAACAAACCCCAACACACTTATTCCTTAAAAACTAAATAAATAAATAAAAAAATAAAAACGTTGTCATGTTCAAGCAGAATTTATTCAGCTACTGTATAATAGCATTTTCTACTCATATGCTGTAACTGAACTTGAAATCAACATCCTGTTATAATCATAGATTATGTATGCACTTTCAATGCATAGAATAAAGTGATGGCCACAAGCTGTATGTTCTCCTTTAAATAAAGCAGCATTATAATAATCTTCAACAACATATTTAACATAGCCCTGCACTACATACAATTTGGTAGATGGTTTAGTCCAAAGTGCCTTGTTGCTACAGTGTATGAGTGCTTACATCTTTGGCAGATGGGCCCAGTGGGACCCAGACCCCTAACCTTAACAGTGTTAGCACCACATTAAACTCACTGAGCTACTTTTCAGCAGTGCCATGTATCATTAAGTGGAACATTTTTACTTTTAAGCATGTAGCCTTTGGTACTGACTGTCCTAGATAGCTACTGACAGCTCACAATGTGCAAATGTGTATGTTCAGTCTAGACATTTAAGTGAACACTTGGTAGTGGAAAAGGCCTGGATTGCAGGAGGGGTGTTACTCTGGAGGGGTGTCAATCATCATGCTATGAGGGGTAGTTAAGTTTTAGTCAGTAACGGCAAGCTAGCTAAGCATAAGAGCTTCTAAAAGGCTGTGTGTGCCTACTTTCACAGAATAGAAAAAAAAAATACCCATGTGGAGTGAAAAATAAAATACTTTCATTTCGACTATTGAAACTGAATGCTCATTTCAATGACATACAAAAAAAAAAAACATTTAAATGAATAATTTTTATTCTTTGTGGTCCTCAAAGTGATCTTTTTTAAATGAAATAAAAAAACACTTACCAGGACAAAAAGAAGAAAAAGAAACATCTGAAAGCAACCTTCATGTACCATTTTGAGACCTTTTGATACAGAGGCTGTGAGATTCACAATGATCTCAATGGCCTTCTCTAAAAAGTATTCTGACAAGAAGGACATCATGAATTTATTGTCTTTTATGCCCTTCTGTAGACTGAAGAGGTCACCCTGAGACAACTTGTCTTTATGTATTTATTCATGTCCACAACAATGTGCCCACTCATGTTAAGGTAATTTTATTTTATTTTTTTTTCAAACTTCAGAAAAGTTATTGAAAGGCTGTGTATTGTGTTCACATAAAAATAAAAAGTCCCTATGTGAAGAGAAACATTTTATTTTCCCTTTTATTCTATTTATAGCAGCTTTTTCAAATTGCTATATTACAGTACCAATATTTAGTTTATTACCGAAAAACAAGTCAGTCAGACAGCATGTCTGTCAGTGAAATCCATATGGTAAAAACATGAGAACTCCATCTGGGTTCATATAAAGCATTCTTGATGTGACGTTACAGTACAAACCACCGAGCCAGTGTGCCATCTTCAGTTAACATGCAACGTTAGGAAATTATCATGGTTGACTAAAACATCTCCTTCTGTTGAATATCAGACTGCAAGGAGGAAAGACAACAATGAAGCTTGTCATTGTGGAGAGATAAATGTTCTGCATGCAAGCTGAAGCAATGTACTGTATGAGTTTTTGTGGCTGTTCTTGTGAGTACCTGTGTGTATTCCTGTGTACATGCAACATATATGAAGGTATGTTAACCCAAGTTGCAGGAACAGTAGATATGAGCTGTATATTCCTCGTCAAACACCCCTGCATGCATCGGTGAGCATCGGTGAGTGGCAGTGACACTTTGAGTAGATCATAAGCCTATGAAATTCAGTGTTAAATGAAAAACAACACATTACCATTTATGTGTCTATGTGTGTCAAAGCTTCTTGTGTATCTATGGCATGCATTTGCCAGCCCTATTTCATCATTGTATGTGTATGGTGCAAAGGAACCTGCTGTGTTGAGTTGACAGACACCAAGAGGATATTTAAAAAAAAACATTTTACCATTTGTACTATCATATCTAATGTATTGGATGTAGCTGTGCCATGCTCTCCCACTGTGCTACTCTTAAATGATCCCCTCATTAAAATGAACGTCTTTGAATAGATGTATTATTTTAATGGGCATCACTGAAGCCTACACATAAAGTGACAAAAGCTCAATGGATTAGCATATATATACTGTATGTATATATATATATATATATATATATATATTAGGGCTGTCGATCGATTAAAAAAATTAACTAATAATTGCAAAAAATTAATTGTGATTAATCGCGATTAATTTATCAATAAATTAATTGCATTTTTCTGAGACTGAAGCTTATAATGAATATTTATTTATGTAAAATGATCAAATTAATGTAGAATAAACACAGAGAAGGTATATTTAAATTCATTCATTTTATTGGCTTAAGGTGCACATATGCACAGTGCAAATAGAAAAAAGCCGGAATGAGGAAATATACTGACGAGGCCACACTCCCGTAGTGTAGACTGGCGAAGTCCCGTGGAGGTAATTTCAGCAGGGTGTTTTGCTTTGAGGTGATATGTTAAAGTCGTGTTACTTCTGTGGAATTTAAATTCGGCTTTGCAAACTGTGCAAATTGCCTTGTTTTTGTCCAACGAACCGTCGGGCAACTTTTTAAAATGAAATGTTCCCCCTAAAAGTCTGTCCTTATCCATCTTTCCGTCATAGACTCTCCTTTAGTTAGGATAGATCATAGACATATACATAGACGCCTCATTGAGCAGGTTGGTCCGTTGCTGCGATATGTTAACGCGTCCGCCATATTGGATGTGGCAGATCTGCCCGTAAACTAATACAAGGAAATGGACTGAACTTCATAAAGCGCCTTTCTACAAAGTTCTTTAAGTTAATGTCTCTTATACACCCATTCACACACACACTAATATATCTGGGAAACAAAGCTCTACTTTGCCACATCCAAAATGACGGCGACGTAGATTTAGCACTCAATGTGACGTCTATGTGTCTATGGGATAGATGTTTGACCGTGCATGTGACCAAAGGTTATGGGTCAGCCACCACCGGAAGTAAACAAAACCGCGTTAATTGCGTCAATTTTTTTTACACGTTCATTTTTTAAAATTAATCGGCAAAATTAACGCGTTAATTTTGACAGCACTAATATATATATATATATATTGATCTGATTAATATGGAATTATCAGTGGCAAAAGTGCATAGTGCTGGAGCTGGTATTTTTTTTAGCATGGTAAGCGATGGCAGATAAAATTTAAGAATCGCTATGATCACCATTTATTGCTAAATTATGGACTCCTGTTTCCTGCAAATACTATACAGAGATCGATGGGTATGTTCTGGACTGGTGCTGTCCCGAAAGGGTAAAAGTCTTTATACGGCAAGGTAAGGATTTATTTTTCTTATTGGAAGTGTGACAGATGTTACAGTTGACAGCACACTGGTACTGCACATACTGGCTCATTGACACAAGTAAATGAACCAGAACCCGTATTAATATGATTATTACACGTGTGCTTTTGTTTACCATGAGAAACATAAACCTTTTAAGTCTTTCAGTTTTAGAAAATTGGGCAATATGAGAAATTCACAATCATTAACATCCTAAATTATGTCTAACCCTGGGAAACTAATCTCTTACAGTACTAATGTCTTATGTAAAAGTAACTATTTCATCTGTTGAGAAGGAGTAAAGTAGAAAGCACAATACCAAGATTACACACAAAGGCAGACACAGTCACATAAAACTGTTGCTTGTAGGGAAATTAATAGTACATACTGCAAGGAGAGTTTATATATTACCAGGACTTTGACATCATACGATATACCTCTAATGTCCTTTTTCTATGTGCTGCAGACCAATTCAAATCATGGTGCGAAGGTCATATGTGAAGTAATAATAAAAAATAAAAAAATAGAATATCTATATAAACTTAAAGTCTCTTCAATATGAGACCAGCATGGGAACAATGGTCATTCCTTAATAGACACAGCCAGAATAATAAAATTAGACAGGGGATGAAACCAACAAAAGAAAGTAGAAGAGTCAAATCCTATAGAGACAAGGCTGAGCAATGGAGAAAAACACAACCAGACCAGGGAAATCACAAAGAAGCATGCACAAACAGAAATATATATTGGACGAGCAACAGAGAGTAATAAAAAGTAACACACAGAGAGGAAAAGGCAGGAACACATAGAATGAGACGATGAGCAGAAGGAAGAAAGTTGAGTGTGAGTTTTTGCCACACTGTGTGACTCAGACAGTAGTGTGGAGGTTCAGTGATTCACCCTCTGGATTCAGCCTCAGTCCCTCTAAAAGGTCAACGCTTCTTTTAAACTACCTGTTACCACCTCTCCCTGTATATGCCACAGTTCATTTGCCTTCTCTCTGTCAATGTCTGTGTTTGCAGCTTGTGCTAAAGGTGTGTTTGCATGCGTGTATGTGTGTGTGCTTCTTGCATTTCCACTTAGCACCAGCAGTGGCAGTGCCCACTACTCCTGCTCCAGCCAGGACTGGTGTCACCCTGAGGCACAGGCCCGTGTTATGACAGAAGACTCTGTCCAACACAGACAGACTAAATGCCACCTAGCCTGCTGTTTAAGGGTGTGAAAGTGTGTGTGTATGCCATTGCCAAAAAACACCAATTGAGATCTTGTATTACTGCACTGGGACTATTTCTAAAGATTACACATTCTTCCACTGACTCCAATATCCAGTGACAGTTATGGTGATAACTGCCAAACCTGTGAAAGGGTTTGTGTACATTTGGAGATTCATAGTCTTATATTCCAGTGACTTACACTGTTATTATTGACAATGCCACAAGAGGTTAGGGCCATTTTCCAGAAGTCAATCTGGCTGAAAAAAATCAGCTGAACAAAACGTTTATCTTTGATCAGCTGGATTTGCTTCTACACACCTAAACCCTAAGTATGTTGGTGACACTCACTCAACATCATTAGTGTTTGTGACACAGCTCCTAAATCAGTCAAACATGCTGTAGACATGATGTGTTTAGATGCACTGTGACTTACACTTACTGAGGATGTCATTATCCATTTATCATGGTTAAACATCTATAAATCAACATTTAAATCCTAGGGGAAAAAAGACACTCCTTATGAATCCAGGAGTTTAACTGAGACCTGAGCTTTCTTTAGTGTCACACTACATCAAACGTATAAGTTATAATAGCTAATTTGGTGTACAGCATCTCACAGACCCCATGGCAAGACATTATGCTTCCTGCTCGCATCCCCTGAAATTCTCCAAATTATGCAAACTGTCTTTCTAAAACGCATGATTTTCCCTAAGACAGTTTGTCTTCACAACCAGTATTTTTTGTGATATGATTGTAGCTCAGAATGTCCGACTGACATCGTTCTTATTTTTTCGGAACACTGACACTGTCCTCTATCTATTCATCAGGTGTTTTTGTTTTGTACAGAAAACGGGCAGTGGTGCTGTGAGGGGCTGCAGTTGTCTCTTTTTTGTCAGACGAGTACCCACAGTGTCACAATTTAAAAAAAAAAATCCCTGGTTTAGGGTAAGGTAATAAATCTTTTTTCTGTCTTTTGCAATTTTGAGTCAGCAAGAGTTTCACAGAAACCAGAATAAACCCAAAGGAATCGGCATCTCATCTCATCATACCCACTGTCACATCACTATTATCATCATCATCATCATCTTCATTGTCACAACATCATCATCATCATCATCATCATCATCATCATCATCATCATCATTATCGACCAATACTTTTTCACTTACCTGCTTGCGTCCTGAGGAGAATAATGAATTCACAGAGAGGATTTGATCTGAATAAAACATTTTGATCTGATCTCTAAGCTACAGTTAATCATTGGTTGGGTTTCTGAACCAAGTCCATCCCATCAGTAGAGGCTACTTAAAGTTAAACCCCGCCTGCTCACTGGCCCACTGCCTCAGTGGTTAGAGTGCTAGGTCAACGGTCAGCTGGTTGATACAGGTGACCCCCGTGCGATGGAGGTCTAACAGGGGAAGAAGGTTGTTTGCAGAAATGGGTGATGAGTGGATGAGATGTAGATGCAGAGTGGAAAGCAACAGTGAACCTAGTCTAAGTGGCTGTAGATTACTGAAAGGTTTTCTCTGTGTGCTTTCTGTGGCATTGGAAAAGAAAAGATTGACAGTGTGAAGCAAAAGCTTCACCT
Source organism: Larimichthys crocea (assembly GCF_000972845.2). Taxonomy (NCBI): domain Eukaryota; kingdom Metazoa; phylum Chordata; class Actinopteri; family Sciaenidae; genus Larimichthys; species Larimichthys crocea. The sequence goes on along the minus strand of NC_040018.1, from coordinate 18,849,995 downwards.
GCGTTTGCTCATTAACTACATAGACTTCAGAATTTCTTGACTGAAGGTCCCGCATGTAAATTCAAACAGAAAACAAGCTGACTGACATAAACTATTCCATACAGTCTGATTTATTGAAATAGCCCGATGGTTAATAAGTAAATACATGTTAAATTAATAAATGATCCACTGGCTTGAGTCAGGGTATATAACTAAAAGAAGAAAAGTATGAAGAATGTGTGTGAGTGGTGGTACAAAAGAAAAGGAACAGAAGAAATGTACAGATGCAGGTAGAGGGGGAAAAAAAATTAAAAACTAAGACGCAGGGTGTTGGCACTAAAAGCATGCAAGTGACTTTCATTGCATGTTCCTTATATTCAAAGCAGAACATTAAATATGTTCCTTTATACAAATCCTGAAACTCTCCACTCATATTTTTGTATGTCTTTTCATTCTCTTTCATTTCATTTCACATTTCCACTCTCTCACACACTAGATTTGAGTGTTCGTTTTGGCGTGCGCTTTTGGACACATTTGAGTATATGCACATACTTGAAAGTTTATGTTATGTGTGTGTGTGTGTGTGGTACATACAGAAAATGAGTGAATAGCAGGAATTTGTGTTTGTATGTGTATGTGCATACTTTCTTGCGTGCCTGTTTGCAGCTGTATGAAAGCAAAGTTAAAGCTGCATGCAGGGCAGATGACCTAGAGCCAGACACTGCTGTGTTTGGTTTAGCGCTTAACATGGAGGATGAAAGAACAACATGAAAGGAGGAGGAATGAGGGAAGGAGAAGGGGAAAATAAAGAGTGAGGTGTAGCATTGGCCATTTAGTTTAAAAAAGCTGAGACGTGGGAAAAGAACAGAATTGTGTGATTGAGAGAAACAGGGAGAGAAAGCGAGCTGAAGCTTGTGTTTGTACCGTGTGTGGGTAACAACATGTTCTGCCCTCTAGTCCAATAACTGATCTGTTGGATGCATCCAAATTGAAAAGCATATGAGTGCATCAACCTTATTATGTGCATCTCTCTCCCCCTCCCTGAATTCCATTTCCCCTTCTCGCTATCTTCATTTTCCTGTTTGTCTCTCACTCCATCCGTTCATCCATTCCCTTTTTTTTTTGTCTTCTCTCCTCTCTTCCTGTTGTTTTGAGTGTAACAACTACCTGAACCCCACTCAGCCTCAGAAAACCACCATGCCTTTCTATTTCTTTCTATTACAGCTGTTCACTGTTTTTCTGTGGAAAGGTAGAACCCTTTTTATGTTGTATTAAGCAAAATGAAAAGTGTCTTTTCTTCAACCTTGCAAATCTCTGCTTTAACTACAAATTATGTTCTGTTCCTCACATATCACAAGGTCTCCCATTGGGTTTTGACACAGGTCGTTTTTTGGAACCATGGAGTTTGTGTGTACTGCCAGCTATTTGGTGCCAGAAAAGCACAATGTTGGCAAGAAAGTTAAGCCTGGATTGAGCAGATTTTGGTCAGACAAGCAGCAATCACATTGACTGTGTATTCAGGCCTGAAAGGCACTTGTCAATCAAGCAAACCAAGTCCAAATCATTTAAATCATTTGAACTGCCGCCAAAATGTTAGGATTAGCTATTGTGACCCCATTCCCTTAAAATGAATCAGATTTATTACACTAAATGTACAGTTTATTAATATATATAAACTACACTGACTTTCTTTCTCTACAAAGCTGTCACTGGTCTTTTCAGTTGTCCTGCTGCTCAAACTGCATCTTCAAGGACACTGAGCCATGGTGGATTCTGCTTGCGACCCCTCTTTCTTCACTCTCCCATCCATCTTTCCTTCCACTTTCATCTATCTCTTCCCATCTCTCCCTCTCTCTCTTTTCCCCCAGTAGTCTGGGCTAATTGTTACATCGTTCTAGTACTAAAGTCGTCCTGTGTAGGAAGCGTGGCTGACCGCCGCTGGGTCTAACACGGCATGGGGGATGGGGAATTGAACAAGCATTGGCCGTCAGAGCTGGTTAGCTTCACAGAGCTCCTGTCACAACTACACACACAATACAACCTGTTTACTACCCAGGCCCCCTGCAATTACCAGCTCCCCAGCAGGGGCCAAGCCAGCGCCTGGGGAGAACTAACACTAACAGCAGAAAGGGAGGAGGATGAATGCGGGGAAGGGAGAGCCCCATTAAGAGGCTCAGGCAGGGTGGTGTGTAAGTGACAAATCCTAGAGGGGCAAGTGTGTGTGTGTATGTCTGTATATGTGTGTACTGTATGCTTGCGACTGCATAGTTTGGTGTAATAGATCTGATGCTAAAGGAGGAGTGGCTGACAATGGTGTTGTACTGCACAGAAAGCAGAGCAGAAGAAGACATGAATTCAGCAAATGAAAGGAAGGTAATGGATGTATAGTGTTATAGGGCCCTTGGAAAATCAGCTTTTTTTTCTATTAGTCTATAAACCCACCATTAAAATGATTGAATCAATAAAGGAAGGAACTATCTATGCAATAAACTGATGTAACGGATGGACAAGGATTTTAGAGTGCTGGGAATGAAAAAGAAACTGTATAAAAGTATTGATGTGTTGGGTATGTATTGCGTGTGCATCAACCTGTCACCATGACCTGGCCCCTGACTCACAGGGACAGTGGGGCAGTGAATCAAGCAGCAGCACGGGACCCCTACAACACAGCACTGCTTCTCACAATTCTATTATTATTATATAAAATAACAAAGGACACTTTGTAATGCCCCAGAACAAAGGTACAGTTTCAAATGATCTGTAAAAAGATCTGAAATGGAGAAGTCATTTCTTAATTATCAGTTGATTAGTCATTGAATTACTAATTATGGCAGCCACTGTCAAATCAGAGGATGTGACAGGGCTTAACAGCAAACAGATATTGAGAATGTTTCAGTCTAAAAAGCTTTTTAGAGATTTTATAGGATTACTTGAAAAACAGTGGGTTAGGGAGCCCGTACCACCTGGACTAACTGTTATAAAACTCACATTATGTCCCACAGACTTCACTTTTTCCAAGGAGTATCTGACAAAACAGGTTTTTTTTCTCTAATTATCCTCACTGGTGGGGTGTGCACATCTACATTAGCAAGCAACGGTACACTATAGGCAAAAGACCATTGAAATTGGGATGTTAGTTTCTCATGAGTTGCTGTCTCTTATCCACACCCTCTCCAAACAGAGCACTTCTATTTGATCTATCCTCTTCCCCACTAATCCTCCAACCATGCTTTTCATCCTTTCCACCATAAGTCATCAGATACTCCTGGAAGCCATTCCCACCTGAAATCTCATCATCTATCCAATCTGTCTTTCATCTTTCCTCCTCCAATCTTTCCATCTCGGACTATTCTAACAGTGGGAATGGCTGTAGTGATAGTCAGCTGTGGTCTAGAAGTGGACCTCTTTCTCCCTGCCCACTTACACTGCACATCTACGCGGATGGACTTGATGGCAGCCACCCCCACCCCGTTGTCGGCCTTGCAGTAGTAGCGACCCCCCTGCACCCTCTGGATGCCCTCAATGCGCAGCGTCTCATTGTAGATGGATGTTTCCTGGAACTTGTCTGATGCACTGCCAGCCGTCTTCGTCCACCGTACCTGGAAAGAGCGGGGGAGGGGAGAACATGTTGAATTGACAAAGATGCTGTCGGTGAAAGTGAGGTGTACCGAAGGACAGAATCAGTCAAAGTGTAATGGAAGAAAGTTAAGATGGCAACAGAAAAAGACTTTTGGCTGTTTCCAAAAAACCTTAAAAGACACCCACTCCAGTATTTCTCTACACAAACAAATCTTCATGTTCATGCACACTATTCATATCAGTATTAAAGGATGGTGTTTTTTTCATTCTGAAGGTCATTTAATTTAGAGGATATGTTGGATAAGTCACTTCTTCACTTCATTTTTGTCGATGCCTCCAGACAGCCTTTAATATCTGTTTTTGGTACTATGAGAGATTTTGGTGAAAATGTGTGCTCCCTGACAAAACTGTCATCTTTTTCTGTTGCCAACTTAACTTTCTTCCAGAAAATACTCAACAAAGACTCTGTCATAGACATCATGTATACAAACAAAAGATGTGGTCTGTTGAAATTTATGTCTACATAAAGCAACTTCAAGAGATTTCACTGCGTCAATAAATGATGCGAATAACTGATCAAAATCAGGAATGTAGTTGTGTCTTTTTTCTTGTGGAAAAAATCTCTGTCCCAATAGAGTGGAAGTTAATGACACTAAGCACTGTACTCTTAGTGTGTCCATGATGCTAAACTCAGACCACTAAGAGTTTTGACAAACTCTATATGGCTTTTCCACGCTTCAATTATCCCATCAAGCCGTGGGAATGCTGCACAGCTGACAGCTACATGATACATTCACTCCACTAATCAGATGCACACACACACGCACACAGACTTCAGAGCTACATGAAAGCCTGTAAACTCATCAACACTGAAATGTTTTTTCTCGCTCTCATGTATGTGTGTGTGTGTGTGTGTGTGCGCGCAGTCCATTAATCCCTATTAACCCTTTTGCCTGTTATCAACATCGTAGAGGCTATCAACTGTGTCCTGTTGAAGAGGTCAGAGAGGATAATGGACAAAAGTCACTGATACATGCATGCAAATGGTGGGTGTAGAAGTGTGCCTTTTCCTGCTTTCACGCACAGTTGTCTGCTTGTATTCCTGGATATGCACACAGTATCAGCATACATATTCACTCCAGCATGCATGCAAGTGTGTGTGTGTGTGTGTTTGTGTTGATTAGAGAGCAGGTTATATGGATTAGCAGATTATCAGGGTCTGTGTAAACGCTCCCTGTCTGTTTATTCAGCTCTGTTTGTGGGAGGGATTTGCAGGAGGCAGAATGCCATTGATCAAACGAGCCAAGGTGAGCAATGAACCGAACCCTGTCTCTCCATGGTTTAGTGAGTCCAGTTTGCATGTGTGTGTGTGTGTGTGTGTGTGTGTGTGTGTGTGTGTGTGGGTGTGCGGTAGTTTAGGAGAGACAGAAAACAGGAGAGAGTGAAAGTGAGCATGAAGTGTGCCATGTTCTGCTTTTATCCTGCCATTTAAGGATTAAAAGATGAGTGGAAATCTTACAAATAACAGACATTTTGTCTGCTTTAGCTTTGGAGAGGCAGTTGTATTCATAAGATTATAAGGAACATTAAGATTAGGTTCAAGTTAAGAAGAATATTGATGGTAAGATTATGTGGTAGGGATTTTGAAAGAGGGGAAATAACATAATGTATTTCAGTTAAAAGCACTTATTGGATGTTTAGTGGCATGTCCCTTCTTTGAACATGAGATTGTAATGATGTATTGCACTCAGTGGGGATGGAAGTAGTATATGAGCTTACAATAATACATCTCAAGTATTGTTATAAAAGGACATCCTGCATCCTGGGGTAAAAGGCACGAGGAAAGTATGCAGGGATACAGCAAGACAAAGCGTGTAAAGAAAGAATAACAATGTGAGCTGGTGAAAAATACAGTAAGTAAGGAGAAGGTGTGTATGTGTGTGGGACAAAAAAAGACTGCATGTGTAAGTGAGATACAGTTTTTTTTTATTATTATTATTTCAGCGAGTGAGAGCGAGAATAAGAGGGAATGATATACACAGTATCGGTGGCAGCTGTGTGATGGGGAGAGAAAAAGTGCGTCACACTGGGAGTCGCTACACCAGGGAGGCAGATGAAGTGAAATAGAGAGAGGTGATATTGTGAATAAAGGGGATATTGTGTGCGATGCAGATGACAGCCAGGCGGCAGAGGAGCCTATATCTCCGTGTGACACCAGCAGCTTAAAACCATCACCTACGCTCTCTTTCCCTGACCTCTTTCGCTCTCCCTCTACACCTCTTTCTTCTCTCTTCCTTCTATAGAGGAGTGATGCTGGTCTATTTTTTTCCACTCGGGTCCCGACGGATTGGTCTGAATATCTCTCTCGGTTCTTTTTCTCTCTCCCTCATCTTATCCCTGTCTGGGCGCTTTTCTCTTCCAATCCTTTATTTCTTTTACAAAGCTCAGGAAAGCCAAACATGCACTTGTCATCAGATCTTGTGTCTGCATTCACATCCATTTACACGCATTAAAACACACACATACACACACACATTCCCCCAGACTTTCTCCCCCATGCAGAGACACACAGACATGCTAAGGGATGAAGATGCATTTGTTGAGTCAGAGCCTTTTGTAATAATAGCTCTTACATTTGGTTAGAAGTGTAAAGTGAAGGGAAGGTTTGGGATCCCCTGGGATGAAATGCAGCAGGTTTTGTTAGTTGTTTCTGTATTCAGCTGGGGAGCTGTATGCTGTCTAGGACACAGATGTTTCAACAGGAGGAAGGAAACAGTGCACAGAGAAGAAGACGATCTTTGTCAGAGTGTTGCAGGAGGAAGTTAGGGAGCACTTTGTGTTTGCTGCCCTCAGTGGGCTAGTAAGTTTTTACATTAGTGGTTACATGTTGTGTGATTATCATTCACAATAAATCCCTTTCCAACCAATGCATGGCAGTTTCTGCATTGGTAAAACCATAAACTCGCAGTTATAACTTCTCCTTGAATAGTATCAATACTGTCTTGTTTATACTGAGCCAAGTTATTAGAGTCTTTAGGGTTGAAGCTTAAATTACTTCTGGCAGATTCTGCAACATTCACTCAGCAGCGGAAATGTTTTGGATGAGTTGTTGGGATGTTATTGTGGTCTCCTGCTGCTTATGGTAATCAGATAAACAGACTTTATCGACATTGTCAACCAAGTTGCAACCTTAGTAATAGCTCACAGCATCACCAGCGACAGTATGTGCTGTACTCCATAATACAGATGGATATTTTAACAATACACCCAGATGCTACTGTAATAGGTACATACACCTTGCTAAAGCCCCCACAATCTAATACAACAGCCCAGCAATAAAACCTAACTTTATGAAGCTTATAAAGTTCAGATTTTGTTCAGATAGCGGACAAAATATTGGATACACCTTTTGATGCTCTGACTCCGAAATGATAGAGCGAACCAACACCTTTCTGACACATTGTCCACAAAAAGTGAACATTATGAGCTTCATAAATGTAGCATTTATTGCAGAGCTTTTGTATTGGATTACATTAGATTTCGCTTTAATAAACTGCCAACAGATTCCAGCTTCAAAATCAGCCAATCTGTGTTGACTTGCGAGGAAAAAGACAAGGACAGCTAATTATGCATGATAAAATATGGGTCAGAGACAGTGAAGGTTTGCTGTAACATGGACTGAAGTGAAGGAGTGACAGAAAGAGAGGAGAGGAGAGGAGAGGAGAGGAGAGGAGAGGAGAGGAGAGACGACAGGTGAAAGGTGTGCACTTTTTTAGGTGATGGGGGAGAAGGAGGCTAATGTGTGTCAACCATACTGACAGGTCAGTGGCCTGCAGCTGTCTGCCTCTCTCCACTCTGTTCACTCTGTGTGTGGTCTCAGTCTCAGTCTTTCTCCTCATCTCGCTCTTTTGAGGTGTGTCTCTGTCTCTGTTTCCCTCTGTCCCTTCCGTCTCTGCACGTCTAATGTCATTCATCTTTAACGTCTCTCATCTATCTTGCCTCCTTTACACACACATACACACACACTTTCCTTCCCACTCCTGTTCACTCTCCTCTGAGCCTCTAACTTCCTACTCCTCAGAGTGACACATCACAACAGGATCTAGCAGACATGGACCAATGGCTGTCGGAGCCTTTTGCCCTGCTGTCTAAGCTGGAAACTGTCAACACTACACAACAATACATAAGAGACCTTAATATTGCATTAGCATTCAGTCTAGAAAAAGGAGGTGGTTGTTTACATCTTGCTCTTTATGTTAATGTGTTATCAATATTCAGCACACCTGTCATAAATAATAAAAAAAAATGCAAAGAAACTGCCCTAATCTCATCCATTTTATTTTGATGCAAATAACAAACTGGATGGGTCACCTGTCGATTGTTTATCACTACACATATTTACATTTCTACCCGAGCATTGTGGAGAGCAAAGACTGAAGTACACCTGGCTAGCAAATAATAACTACACTGGTGACACATCATGGTCATGAAATATGAATTATCATGACATTGTGCATGAAAAAGCATGAATTTATTCATATAATACTCCACGAACAATGGTCAGAAAGTGGGCAATATGAACAGGTCCATGACCTTGCATTAGGTCATGCGTGACCTAATGCAAGAACAATATTCGATTATGTTACATTCTTACTACTTATATGATATGGTATCATCTTTTTTTTTATTTAAAGAAAACAGAGTTGTAACTTCAGAAAATAGATTAGAAAATGTATTTTACTGTCCAGGAAATTATATTTTTTTTGATCAGAAGAGTTATTGGAGATCCTGGAAATAAATAAAGTGTTAAGTGTGCAACTAATGCTCAGCTCTGTGAACAGACATAATAGCCTAGATGAGAGGCACCAACATTACTTTGGATAGTTGTGGGACCCCAGTACAGGTCTTTGATGTTTACTTTTGACCTCAAGCACTCTAAAAAACACTTCTTTCACCTACTAGTGATGGTTCATCTTTTCTATTTTTATCATTAATATCATTTTGTATTAGCATATTTTGATGACTTACATAAATGCAAATGGACTTGCCCTTTCTTATCTCTCTGATCTCATTAAACCTTATGTCCCATCCAGTGCTCTCCACTCTCAGAGGTTCCTGTCTGACCCTGGAGTCTGACTCATTTATTCACCTCAACTTTCAATTAGTCCTTATTCTCAGATTAGTTCAGGCTTCTGCCTTGTTTTATTATATAAAAGTATAAACTATGACGTTTCTGAAATGACATATGTAATGATAACTGTGAAAACTGTGTTGTATGAAAAATGGTGTGTTATATGTTAATCACAATACAATTGTTTGATGTTGACATGATTGTTGTGTCATCATTTTGTTCTTGTAAAGAAAGTTGTTTGGGTGGGGATTAATTTTAACACTAGCTCAAATCAAAATTTGTATTATTGAGATGCAACATGGCGGTGAAACCAACTCTGCTGCACTACGTGCACCACAGCTACCGTTTTTGACTCTTCATTGAAGTGAAGTGATATAATCTTTCTCAAATAGTCCCTATCTTACCCGTGCTACGGTATGCCATATCAAAAAGCATACCAAGTTAAGAAGTTGGGGCTGAGACTGTCATGCTTGCTGTAAGCAGTCTGAAGCACAGAAAAACCCAGAAACTGCAGCCTTAATTTTAAGCCTGGCTGCCTACCTTTCCTTCATGGCAAAAGTTGCTCTCATCAAACTCCCTTTCATCTCACAGGTGGTGTCCAGTTCTTTTTTCATGTTGCCTCATTGCATGTCTGCAGACTTTTCTTGCACAAGATGCCATCTTTGAGAGTGTGTTTGAGCTTTACACTAAGCCATCTGTCTTCATATCAACCTGCCTCATTTGCAAGCCTAGTGGAAACCTGACAACGGAGAAAATTTACCTGTTGCAGTACTGGGATTCTGAGGCATCCACACCATTGTGAGAGAGTCCTAAAGTCCTGACTATATAGTTTGCATCCATCAAAACAAACTTTATCTTGAGTTCTCAAACACAGATTATGTAGTTATTCTTGTAACACATGTTAATAAGCAAAAACCAATAGCCATTCAGCACATATGATGTAGTTCAGTGTTCACAACTGTAATATGTATTCAACAGCCAAACATAAGTGGGTTTGTAAGGTATTCCATTCATCTATGTACATTATGGGTTATTGTGTGTAGACTGTAAATCAGTTCAATCTGTTCCAAATTAAAACTATAGCACATTAAATTATGCAAAAACTGGTTATTGTGCAAGGTACAGTGACGACATTTGGATTTTAATCATGTGTTTTATTAAGTCATCTGTCACATATTTTGGTAATACGAGTGTACTTATGATAGATAGGTCACAAACATGTTGAGGATATACATATATCTTAGATGTACTAACTTACAATAGATTGTAATCAGTTACATAAATATGAGTAGTATCAGGTGGAAATTCCAGCTTGATGTCATTTCTACATGCCTCTGAATATGATGACTATGTTACTTACATTCCCCACTCATAAAATACTTTTTACTTCTGCTTCTGTCTAGTCTAATTTTCACCCAAACGTGTCAGTGCATCTTGAACTGCACAGGCTGAAAACTGCTTTTGAACTTAAATTAGTTGTTCACGATGGAGTTAAGAAGAGACTGTCAAAATCAGAGTAAAGGGAAAGCTGTGATGTTTTTCTTAATATAGAGTTATTCAACGATCAAACATTTTAATGTAGGCTCACTGTACAGTAACAGTGAGTGTGTTGTGCAGGTGTATTAATGAGCACAACATAAACAGCAACATTTCAGCATTACTAATGCTGCAATATCTTTGTAACTGACTGCCTTCTTTGAGCTGTCGTGTTTATTTGATCAATGAAACTACTATTTTATCATTAACTATGATGGACTACGGTGCAGAAAAACTGTTTCAGTTTTTTCAGTCCAATTCAAGTCATTATTTATATATTTTGGGGTGTCACTTGGTACTAATGGTTAAGATAAAATAACCATGCGGTATGGTAGAGATACACAAGATACACAAGTCCGTCCTACTGCACAGACTGCTCTGTGCATCAGCCTCCACAAAACCAGCAAATAAATCTCCAAGACGCTTGAAAAGGTACATCTGCTGCATTATCTTGTAAATACTGTTTTTATTGCAAGGTCAAGACTGTGATGACACAACTTTACCTCTAGGAAATTGTTGGCTTATTACTTAGCGGCTATAAATCCAAATACATTTCCAACATGCAGTATTATCTGATGAGAAGACTAGGTTGAATATGATGTAGCAATGGTTCTTACATCTCCAGAATTTCCTCACTGAAGAGGAAATGTATTTTGTATAATATTTATGTTAAAAGACATCTAGGGTCAAACATTGACCTGGTTGCTATTCAGTTATAATATTGCATGATTGGCTAAAAACAGAACACTGATACCTCTGTAGGAGAAAATACAAAATAAAACTGTAAGCATGTGTGTTACAGCTGGCTACATTTAATAAAACATCTGTTTCTTTTTTTTTTATTTGTCTAAGGTGTGGTTTTATGCTCCTTAAAATCTGTGTACCAATATTTTATTATGAGGCCTATTTGTTTCAGAAGACACCACTCTACAGTCAGCTGATATGCTTACTGAGGTGCAAAATTTCCTCTGGGATAGGCTTAAAGAAGGTGAGGATGATCTTAGGAGATTACAGTTCACAAATCTACATGGGTGTTGCTTGTTATGACACAATTGCTGAAATAAGTCCTTTGCTATTGTTTTGTACAGATCTTACACTCAAAAATGATGTGAGGTGGCATGGTAGTCCAACCTGTAAGGCAAATGTCTTGACATGATGAAACAGACGAAACCCTGTTGGTCAAGTGGCTATCTGAGTGTTGCTTTTGTTGTTGTTTTTTATTACAGTTAAAACCTCTAACCACTCCTCTCACTAGTACAACATGGTACTGGTGGCAGTCAATAAACTATGGCATCAGCAAAGCTGAAGCTTAACTAAGGCTTGGGGTGGATCAGAATACCATCGTGTATCAGATCCTAATTGCTGAACACGCAGCTGCTGACCCAGAGCTGTTCAAGGCACTGCAAAGTCCACCTTTAAAAGAAAGGATAGCACAAGGTTTACAGAAGTTTGCAGGGGAGCATGAGCCTAAAGGCTCAACAATTCTACAACAAAAGGCATGGAATATTTTCAGAAGCTTAAAAAACTCATTGTTTTATTTGTCTCTTCTATAACTCAGGTACCTTAGCTTAAGGTGTCACTGCATCTCTGCGTTTTATGGACCCAGTCTGTAGTCTACAAAACGCTGTTGTGAAGAGTTAAATCCTTTCTTGTTTGACATAACTCTAAGCAATGCTTACAAGGATTTCCCCCTCTACTGCTGCTACTTCCTAGGGTGTTACAGGGTTTGATTCCTTTATATTCCCTCTCAGTAACCTACCAACAGCTTGCTAGGCCTGCCTTCTACAATCTTTCTAACTCTTTTCTTGATGTAACGTCAACAGAGTTGTCGATACAGTGCTATCCATCCAACTGGCTCACTTACCGTGAATAGGCTTAAGATAGTAATCCTGTTATCGGGGAATACTACTTGGCGCGGACCCACTCAGACCCACTCACACATACACAAACACAAGCGTAAGCACACAGTATGCAAGCTCTTAGGGAAAAGTGTGTGAGAGGAAGAGAGAAACCCGACAGAAATGACAAAATGATAGAAAGAGGAGCAGTGCTGTTAGTAATGGCAGCTTGAACCGATGATCATTGCTCACGCTTTGCTTTGCAAGCAATGGCTGAATTGAATGACTTAAAGTGATGTAGTGTGGATGACATACAGGAGAAGACTAAATAAACTTGTGCATGGGAATATCTATTTTAATTATCTGTCACTGGGAGGAGAGATGGAGGAATAGGATGAAGGATCTGAAAGGAGAGAAAAAATAAATGGGTGGTTAAAAGACTAAGAGAGTATAGAGTGAGTAATAAATATCATTTCAAGCATCACTGGCTGCATGGAGGTTACTTTGCTGATTCATGGCATCAGGTTTTGGGAAGCTTAAGTAGAACAGAAGAAGGAGAAATGCATGGGAACAAGAATAAGACAAAGAGTTTCCTTTCGTTTTTCTTTCATCTGGACATGAAAAAAGAAAATTTGGGCAAGGAAAAGGGGTTGGAGAGAAGACATTAGCAGTAAACGAGAAGAAGAAGAAGAAGTGGACCAAGAGAAAGCAGAGGAAAGGAGAGAAGATTTTGAGAAAAAGAATAGATGAAATTAAAAGAAAGGCACAAAAGAGGAGAGAGCAAAGCAAGGAAGGGAGAGGAGAAATACAAGAGAAGGTTAACAAGGGACAGAAAATATAAGCATGATTAATAAGAGAGATAAGCAACACTACACAAAAAATGGACCAGGGAAAAAGGAAATATTTAAAAGTAAAAAAGGAAATGAAAATATTAAAAAATGAAGAAAAATTAAGGAAAATAGTCTAGTAATGTAAGAAAACTGAGAGAAAAAAGTGGTGAAAAGATGAGATGGATGTCAGCTAAGTAACATTTTCATAATATGATAATATGATCTCACTGCCTTTTTAAATGTGTAATCAATAGTCTAGGTAATTGGCAGGACTACTTTAAGCCAGTAGCGTTTGTCAATATGAACATAATTGATTTCCCATACTTACTCACATCATTTAATAGCGTCTATCATCTGAATAAAACTGAGCAACAGTTTGCCCTCAGACTGTTTTATATATAAATATAAATATATATATATATATATGTGTGTGTGTGTGTGTGTGTGAAACACCTTCCACAGCTCAGTGCAGAGATCACACAGACACAAAGTTCAATAAAACTGACTCATTGATATTGAACCTGCCATCCCTCTCTCTAACCTTGTCATACAATATGGATGCCTTTATCGCTCTTTCTGCCTCTGTAATATGAGACCACAGCTGTGATAAAATTTCAGGAAGCAGAGGAATCATCAACATTTACGATAAAGTCATGATCTTTAAAAAAAAAAAAACCTCTTCATGAAGTCTTTGACGCTGATGACGGTGATGTTTGTTTGCAAGCAGAGATAACAGTTGAAACTATGCTATTTTTTTCTATGTCTTTCATTACTTGCTTTTGAAAGACACCAGATTTTTAAGCATATTTAGAAGATCTGTTTACTTGTCTTCTCCCATTTGAAAAAAACACACATTTTTTGAGATTACTCAACATTTCCTTGACCATCAGATGGAATGAGTCAGAGAGGAAAAAACATAGTAGTCATAAGCAGCTTTCTACGAACGACGAGTTGACAGCCATCAGCAGCAATGTCAGCCACTACCTTACACACTCTGCCTATGTTAGATGTGTAAGTTGTAAGTAGCGGTGGTAGTGTGGGTTATCCAATAACCCCAAGGTTGGCGGTTTGATCCCCGCTCTCGCTCGCTGCGAGAGTGGGCACTGTGTTCCAACAGGTGCCAGCCTGGATGGGTTAAATGTGTAAGTAAGAAGTAATTTCACGTTCAACGTGATTAATAAAGTTCCTTAAATTAAATTTAAAAAATAATAATTAATTAGCACAAGCAATGGCATGGGATAGCAAAATTTGAGCTCCCCCCTTTTTGTTGTGTGTGCGCACAGAGCAGATGATGTCATTGCTGAGTGGCATGATAGATGCCAGGATGCTGAGAAATGAAAAATGGAAGGAGGGAGAGAGGGACAACAAAAAAAAAGCCTGACAAATACCTATCTACAGCATTTATTTGTAAAGATGAGCCGATATGTATCCGAAAACCAATAGCCAGTGATTCAGCTACATCGATAAACGACCACTGATCTGACCCAAAGTCTGCATGCAATTCGTAAAAAAAAACAATGTTCCAGCTTAAAACAAAAAGGTCCAATTGACTGTGCTCATTACTTTCTCTCTGCATTCCTGTGCCTGTAGCTTGTGTGTATGTGTTAGTGTGAGCGACCCACACGTCAGTGCACAACACTGACTAACGTCTCTACATTGCTTTAGCAGTCGTCGAAATGCGCAGCAGCAGTAGCTATCATGACATATGTTGGTGGGTGACACAAACCTCATTACTGATTAAAGCAAACAAGATGTGCACCAGTGGCGTAGAACAAAATTCAGGGGCCTTACAGCCTTACTGGTCCCCCTTCTGCTTTTAATACATCTGTTGTCATACCTACAAATAGCTAAATAAAAAAGTTAACACAATCTGCTATTAAGGCAATTACCAATTCTTTTCTGGAGCTTGTATTTGTCTATCTCGATCTTTGTCTAGCCACTATCCAGTATAGAAAGGCTACATTTTTCTTTATGAATATAGACATTTAGACACGGCCTTTATTATTTTTAGTTGCTTGTCTGAAATATGTGCGTTACCATGGCAGCAGACACTCCAGAGACAGTATGGAGTTGTACCCCCCAGACTCATCACAAGCCATATTACGTTTTTGTTTGTTTGTTTGTTTGTTTTTGCTTCAAGATCTAATTTGATTTAGTCTTCTCTCTCACAGTCTCAAGCAGTCAAGGACACAGATGCAGAGACTCACTTGAGTACTCTCATAGACACATCTCAAGTAGTTTGGTTCTGTTGTGTTATTTTAGTTTCGATTTGACCCAAAGTGTGAAGTGAAGAGATATGCAGGTATTTAAAGTTACCTTTCATCAAGTGTCGGATAAGTGATTGCAGTGAAAAGGTTGATTAGCTTGTTGAATTTATCCAAACACTGCTTCATGAAATCAGAAGCACAGCGGCAATTCCTCCTACTTTAAGCCACAACATAGGAAGTGTTGACAATTTTATGTATGTCTAGGCCACAATTTACTTTGTCTACTTATAAAAAATAATGCATGTACATTGCTTTGTAACAGAACGTCCTTCCAAAACAGTGAATAAACACCAAACAGTGCTTTTGTGTGCAGCACAGTACACAAGTACACAAGACGCAACATTGCCCAAAGCTACTGCAGCAGATGTTCTCTCTGCTTTTCTATTGGAAGCTGAAATTCACAGTGAACATAAGGAACACAGACAGCTCATGCTCATCTTTTTACCTTGTCTGTTTCTTTTACTAGTGGTCAGCATGTCTTTTGCACAGTCTGGTTCTCATTACCAGTATTTGCTTCGTTCTATGACTTTATGCAGATTTATTCTGCATCCTTTGTTTACATTCGTACACTCATACACAAACATATAGTTGTATAGTCAAGCATATGGTTGTGGGTAAAACATCCTGTGTTTTTTATTTAAGGTGGGTGGAAGCTTTTATTTCTCGAGGTTTAAAAGGGAGTTGTATCATCAAAGAGAGTTGAAGGTGCCCTGTCTCTCTTCCTTCTCTTTGCCTTTCTGAAATATGTAAGTATTATAGATTTCTCTGTCTACAGAATCTTTCTAATTTTACTCCATTGCCACATATCCATGTCTCATCATGTCATCATGTCTTCCTTCTATGTTTATCCTGCCAACTGTCCCTTCTTCATTTTGCCAGAGAGATGAAAAGTAGTTTGGTTGCAACTTCAACCTCTGCTTTCCAACTGTCAAGTGACACTCGCGCCTCTTTTAACCTTTTTTCTACCTATCTTGATCTTCGTTTTCCACTCTCTTTCTTCCTCTTGTTCATGTCCCTCCATCTAGTTAGGGGTCAGGCAGTGACCTTGTTTGCGTCTAGGTCGTGTTCCCGCTGAGTGCCTGTGCAGCCTCGTGCTGCCACCTGATCAGCCTTGCTTTCAGCCTCACTATCGATCGCCTTCCACTCACCCCTCAAGGACGGAAATCCAAACCCATATTCCAGACCGCAGCCTTCATCTCCCTCCCTCCATCGCTCCTTCCTCCCCACTTCTTTCTTTTCTCTGCCTCTCCACTTTTCTCTTCTATGGCTCTCTCCACCTTTTCTTCTCTTATAGAATTCATCACACACACACACACACACATGCACACACACCAGTCTCAAGGTTGCAATGACCAGCAGACCCATGAATAAATAATAAGGAGGTAGGAATCACTTTCAGAAAAACCATTTACTCTCCTATTGTGTTCTTGAAGAAGCCATGTGAGTGTGAGCGTGTGTAAGTGTGTGTGTGTGAGTGTGAGTGTGTGCAGGTGTGTGTGCCTAGTGTGTATATGTAACAAGAAAAGCTTTGTGAGCGAGACTACAGTGCTGTTAACTAAAAACCCTGCTGTCCCTGGAGTTAGCATGAGTGATGCTATAAGCAGCTGCGAGGTGACCTCTAACACTATGGTTTTATCTTGTGTCTTTCTTTCCTTCTTTGAAGAGTCTTAAAATATTCAGAGAAATAATCAATGTGCTTGACTGGAGGACAGCATATGAGGAAATCATTGCATATCATTGCCTCATCCTGTTGCCTGCTATCTTGAAACTCTGTGCTGTGATGCTTTAAATTTCTTAAAATGTTCTAAGGTCATGTTTGTCGCGGAAAGACGATACCTGAGTTTGAACCAGCTGTTTTGTGACTTCCTGCTAAAATATGCACACAAAATTGACTTTTCCCAAACCAAGCTGCTCCTTCAGGTGAACTAACTGTTTCTGACTTGATGTATGGCTTGTTGCAGTTGGTCTGAAGTGTAGAGAGGATAGAGATGAGAGGAAGCCCAAAAGAAATAGAGAAAAGAGGCATGGGATGGAAAAAAAAAATAGGGGAGCTAGACAAGGAAAGGAATGAAGAGAAAAAGGTCTGTTTGGAAGAAAGATAAGAAACAAGTATGAAAGAATTACAGAGAACAAAGACGTGAAGACATCTGCGGTGAAGCATAGGAAGAGTGACAAAAGACAAAGAGAGGGAGGCAGAGAACGAGACAATACTGTATGAGGGAAAAGGGCTGCAACAAAAAGAGGTAGAAAGAAAGACATAGACAAAGAAGGACAGACAGAGAGAGAAATGATTAGATTTTTCTCTCCTCTGTATGGATCAGGGCAAGAGCTCCCTTTTCAATCCAATCAAACTCAGGCAAAGGTAAACAATCAGTCTTGATAAAGGATTGGATAAATCCTCAATCAGACTCATTCTCAGTAAAGCAGCTATTTATTGGGCTGGCCTCACATGGCTAAATTGGATCCTCCTCCCTTTTGAGAGAGGTGAGGAGAGAGAGAAGGAGTGAGACAGTGGATGGGAAAGGCTACATCATTTCTGGGAATGTAAAGAAAGTTTTGTGGGCAAAAGAGTCCTAATAATACACAGCAGACAAGTCTTTCCCTGTAATACATCCAAACTGAAAATGCAAAAAAAATCAAAAGAAATCACTGCCGATCAGAACTCATACATCATATTCATATGATCTTAAATAGACACATCAAAATGTAGGACAAGATCGGCTCACTGCCAAAGCCAGAAAGCAAGACTGTGAATCAAGATTTGGAGCTTCTATGAAACAGCTTATCTGATTAATAAAACATGAAACTCTAATGTTTTTAAAGGCTCAGTGCGGTCCCTTTAGCATGTGGGTGCGCTTATCAGCAATTGTATTAAAGTGTTGTCGGTACAAAAGTGTAAAGTTTCTCTGAAGAATGAATACAGCGAGGGCATTCACTTTGAACTGGAGTAGATCCATAAATAATAACAAAGCAGCTAGCAGCCTTGAACATCTTGTGAAACCAGCAGGTCAATACAAACTTCTAAGTGAGGATGGGGGGAAAAAAGGCAGACATGGTTTACTTTGGTAGCTGTTCACCTATTTCTTTTCACTCCTCATGAGGTGATATCTACGAATAGGCCAAACAGGGAGGAGTTGTGTTCCAAAATAAGATCCATCACAGCTACTTCCCTAGTAAAACACCATTTTTTTTGCAGGTTTTGGCTATAATTTTAAATATTTCCAGTGTTGGGCAGTAGGGTCACTACAAACATTGACATTTCCATTTGAACTCCATTTCTCAGTAGTCTGGTGACTACCTACAAACACCAGCTATAGCTAATCACTAGCTAGCTACATTTATTTCACTGTCTATTGGAAGAAAAAGTGGCTGGTCATGGTAGCTTAGCTCACTACATTTCCCATGTGTCTTTGGAACTGGATATTTCTTTGCTTTAAGCTATGGGTATAACCTTTTCAAAACATCACTCCGGGTATGGAATAATGACTTTCATATAGACAATGTATTTGTCTGAGATAGCTGCTAATTGACTAAAACTTTAAAACTGTCAGGAACCTCTGCAACACTGCAGATTGAATGCACTTACATAGATGTAAATCAAAGCATGATTCAGCAGATTATTACTAGTCAGCAAGCAACATGCAATTCTGCCAAAACGAGTGCCAAGTAACCACCTCATTTTGAATTATGAATATATGCTTTTCATGCATTAGTTGATGTAAGCTCCTCTAGGTCAATGTCACAGATAATATCTATCCCAAGGCGCCATGACTTTGCTTTCTGGTTTGGACAAGAGAAAAAAGGCTTCATGAGCTTTTTTTTTTAATTTATTTTGGCTCACAAAGACAACAACTGTTAAACAAAATCAGAACATCAGAACTTTGTGCAATGACAGAACAGTACAAAGAAGAGGAGACATGGAAAGCTGTAAGGATGGATGAAGGAGAGCTGGGGTGACAGGGATCAGGTTATCAATACAGCCAATGGAACGCAGTGGAAACTCTGTAAGCCCAAAGGGACCAACTGCAGAATACTGCAGTGTGCTACTCCAGCAGAACACACCGGAACAGAGGTCAGCACACTCACTGTTTACTTCTACTCTATTTTACTTTATTCTATTCTACACTCACAGGCCTTGATGATGAATGTTTATCTGACTTTAATGTTTAGCGTGGCTGATTCCGTCTTATTTCTTTTTACAGGTTCTGATCGTTTCTGTCTTTTTAGATCCACTGGACAACAAAATATGGGAGAAAGAAAGAATGAAGATGACGTGATGATAGTCGGCCATGCAAAGTCTCTCTGTCAGCAACAGCTTCTCAGATGTTCAATCTTCTCAAAATCTGTGTTCTAAAATGGTAATGCACACATGTGAGATAAACATACTAACACACACAAACACACACACACACACACACACACAGGGGTACAGACATGATTATGTTGACTTTGAATCGATCTCTCCTCTTTATCACAATAGGCATCACCACTATGTTTCTTATCTCTTATCGCTATATCTTTCTTCATTCCTCTGGTGCGGGCATAATCTTTCATCACCCCGTTTCCCTTTATTTGTCCTTACTATGTTTCAGCCTATTGTTAATGACTAATCTCTGTCTCCCCTTCTCCAACAAACACTAACAGCAAATACCACAGCATGTTGTTTGTTTGCATCTATAGATTCAGTCAACTTCCATTTTTCCACAATTTTTTGTAGCCTTCTAACACACCGCACTGTCTTCATTAACAGATTAAATTTGAAATTGTAACATAAGAAGATGATGAATATGATATGACATGACATGACATGATATGATATAATATGACATGATACGACATGATATGATATGATATGGTATGATATGATATGATGTGATGTGATGTGATGTGATGTGATGTGATGTGATGTGATGTGATTTGATGTGATATGATATGATATAATAATGATGAAACAACAAGGATTTATTAAAAAAACCCATGACAAGATTGTCAATGTGTTGAATGTGTTCCATCATATTTGATTCGAACAAGGTTAGGACACAATTAAGATGATCTTTGTTTTCTTTAAATATGATCAAACAAGACATCGCACGACAGGTATTAGACATCTTTCTTAAATTGTGAAGTAATTTATAGCCGGCCCTCAATGACACATTTTGCTCTTTAAGATAATCTTCTTATGATTTAATCCATATATGTTGTCTCACCCTTCCACTGTCTGAGGGCATAAAGCTAATGAAATGTTTTCACTGCAGCAACTCTTTGTCTTAGTATGTTATCTATTTCTTTGTCTCCGTCTGCTTTTGTTTGTTACTGTGTATCTACATACACATCTTCTCCCAGACAGGCACACACAAATACACAAATGCAGGCACAGACACACAACACACGTTCAACCAATGTCTCTTTGCCAGGGGCAGTGTAAGTCTTGCTTGTGCACACCCTATATACATTTTACATTCTGACAATGTGACCAATGTGATCATTATTCAAAATATACTCCCACCTCCGACCCAGAGAACAAGCAATCACTGACGCAATTTCCTACATCTTTGAACTGCTGCAGGGAATGAACTTCTGTAGTATGTGTTTTTCAGAATACGTTTTGATAATGATTATTATTCCAGCGTTGGAGAAAATAAAAGTTTTATTAAAGTTTGTATTTGTTTTAGGGCAAAACAGCATGTAAATGTAAATGTGGTGCGCATCTGTGTGTGTCTGTGTGAGGCAGAGAGAGAACCAGAGGACGAGGGATGGATCAAATGAAAGAGAAATGACAGCCGCAGTTAGTATAGACAGGTTAGGTCAACAGGTCTGGGTGTAATTAGATATTGTAGCTATGTACAAATGATTAGTTTGCATCTGCACAGTCACACAGGCTGCCACACACACGCAGTCGATACACACTTAAAACAAACAGAAGAAAACAAGGCTTAGACACGGGCACTGTTTTATTCATGTTGATGTGATGCCAGTGGACATGCACCCGTGAGGAACACTGTTTTTCTCACCTCACACACTTGCACATAAAAACACACGAAAACACACAATCCCTCACAGTCACCTCAGTTCATTTTACATCTAACTCTGTAAGCACGCACACACACACGCACACACACACACACACACACACACACACACACACACACACACACACACACACACACACACATACACACAGACCCTGGTCCAAAATGTTTTTCTGAAGTTCAACCCAGGAAACCAGATGTGTCCATTGTTGGCTGAGTTGACTGCTCTGTGTGTGTGTAGTTGTTTGAACGCACATGTGACTGTGCATTTGTGTGTGTGTGTGCGTCCGTGCGTGCGTGTGTGTGTGCTCTGTGCTAAATGCCCTCATATATAGAATATGTCATCATGAAAGAATAGAGACCATGTTTCTTTGTAACCAACCAATCGGCTGCACTCCAAAGGCAGCATGTGCCACCCAGTCTGAGCTGCTGTATAATAGTATTTGTTATTCTTCACTTATTTCTAGAGTAGCAAAAAGGACAGAAGGAAATTGAGTGGCGCACTGAAGTGGAGAACAAACTTCATACTGAGATTTAGCAAATATCACATGTATTTATCTTAACGCAAGTGATCTTTCCTGTGTCTTGTACTATATTTTTAAGATCTACTAGTGCAGCTCTACATAAGCCTTAAAACTGAAACTGAGTGAATTATAAAGTAAAGTAACTTTACAGCAGGCAGTGCACATTTAGCCTACAAGCTGTTCTGGGGAATTAAACCCATGGCCTTTAAGTCACAAGCATATTCTCTAAATCCTAAATTACTGTGTTTATTCATCAAAACAAATTGAATGTGTCACTAACAACAAACACAAGAGAAGCATGGCATGGTTTTAGTTAGTGCCATTTTAAGGGGACTAACGGATGAGATTGTGTGACTCAGTGCAAAAACAGAAGCACAGTGACACTATAAACATGACTAATGGCTCTGGGATGTATCGTTTAATCTAAGCTAACCAGGGCAGGTCATGTTTTGTAACTGATGCTAATCATAGAAAGCGCCCCAGTCGCCTGTGGTCTTTACTGTCACCAGACATGTTTGTGTGAAAACAGGCACATCATGTAAACAAAAAACGAGGCTTTAAGGAGGTATTCATGCATTATAACTATATCAACAAGACCTTGGGCTTTCATATATTTGTGTCAGGAAAATGAAGGCAGAGATATCAGCTTGAATCAGAGACAACAATAACAGTCCAACAAGATCTCAGAAGGAGAGGTCTGAGAATGTGGAATCTCATTGATTACACAAGCCAGAGTACTCAACTCTGATTGGCCAGAGGATGGATTGGTGATATATATTCATGTAGCAGATTGATCACCTAGATATTATTATCCCTATAAAAAAAGAATCGTAATGCTGATTATTATACCCTACAGTAGGTAGCATTTTATGTAATTCAGCTTTGAAACCGCACTAAAACTGTATTTATTTATTTATTTATTTATTT
This sequence comes from Larimichthys crocea, assembly GCF_000972845.2. Lineage (NCBI taxonomy): Eukaryota > Metazoa > Chordata > Actinopteri > Sciaenidae > Larimichthys > Larimichthys crocea. Next base: position 18,827,355 of record NC_040018.1, on the reverse strand, counting down.
ATTACAATATTTTTGTATGGTTTTACGGCACCAGTCTGAATAAACCATGTATGTAGTTTGAACACACACTGGAAAGGCTTCACTCATCCATCCAGCCATCAGATGCCATGCCCAGATGCCATGTTCAACTAGTGGCATGTTGGATTGCTGATAACTTGTGTTCAGAGCCACTAGAAAAAACACTATTGTCCAAGTGTCCTTGAGCATGAGTCTCAAAACCTACCTGCTCACTCATTGAAAGTCACTTTTGATGATATGATTAGCATCAACATACATATAAAACAGTCCATCAGCAGGTGGTTTGGGAGCTTACCTGTGGTCGTGGATGTCCTTTAACAATACACTGAAGCACTAGCGTGTCTCCTTCTTTGATGGTGTAAATTCTCTCACTGATGTTATCATCCTTGACGTTACATGCTGCGCCTGAGTGCACAATCTGGGCGTTGGCTGGAGCTGTGAGCAAACACGTGGACACACACACACACACATGCGGAGACATGCAGACATACAAATACACACACACACACACACAAAAACAAAGAGAGAAAAACCACATCACATATTTAGTAACTTCGCTGCAGCAGAAAAAAAAAGGTCATTCGCTTGTGGGTGTATGTGTAATACTAGTGCCAGTATTGATGACTCAGATAAATAAATATATCACATTACTCCTGCATCTGCATGAGCGAAGCCTTTTACAAAAATGCTGTGTTACGTGTGTCGGTGTTTGATGAGATATGCAGCCATTTATTGGAAAATTGAAACTTTGGTCTCCATTAGAAGGTCAAAAGGCTGATTCTTCACTCTGGGACAGTGTTTTTGTTCTGTACAGTATCGAGTGTGCAATAACAGTCTCAAAAGTGAAGTGCAGATCCAACAGTACAAAATAGGTTTATTGAGGTCTTGGTGCAGTGTCAGACTGTATGATATCAATTTTTGAGGCATTGTAGTGGCTGCAGTGACTTCTCAGAAGACAAAGTTTATGACAAAGCAAAGTAACTCAAAGTAGTACGATTATGCAGAATGGAAATGACGTGCCTTCTTAGATCTGCATGTAAAAGAGACGCTAGCTCCTCGCATCATTTCCTTTTTATCGTGTTTAATCATAGCGCTAAGATGAGTTTTGTTTTAGTTGTAGCATTATGTTAACTTGCCATTGCAAACTGTTTCTGCTTTATAAGACAGAAACAACAGGCAGTGACGGCAGCTGCTGAAATATTGAATTATAGATGCTTGATGGGAGACCTCTGCAGTGGTGACAACTACAATATCTGATTCTGCACAGTTCTGACCCATCAGGATGGCTGGCTTGCATGCAAGTATCCTCGGATGACTTCACCTCCCCTATGATGAGGGGAGACAATAGGGAGGAGAGGAGAGACAGAGACAGAGTGAGAGAAACAGCAGGTGAGGAGGAAAAGGCCAGAGAGGAGTTTGAAACCCCAGAGAGAGGCGTGGGGGACGGGGAAGCACAATGATGTGATTAGCATCGATTCACAGGGAGAACAAATTTGTTCCTTGTGCACCCTGTTCTACAACTGTTATCATTGAACAGACAGGAAGGAAGTGGGTGGCCAGTTCACCTTAAACTTCGACTCGATCAGACATAACAACACTGAGCAAGATCTCCAGCTGGAAATCACGTTCAAAATAAAATAAGGTTCTGAAACTGTTAGTGCAGGTTTTCCTATATGTAGCAAGGTGGAGCTGCTAATAGCTTAGGTTATTGGAACACAGTGAGCTTGTCCACTTACTTTTTGTTGCATTTTAATGACACTTTACTAGAAAAGGATTTTTTTTGTCTCTTTCAAGAAACGATAAAGAAAAGAGAAACCAGATAGAATACTGTAGGTCGGATTCAGACCTATTTGCAAACATGAGGCAATGCACAAACAACCGTACTCTTACAACAGTAGGCTGTCTCAGGATAAAATAAAAAATGGGAAATCTTAACTGCATATGTGCACCATTGTAACTGACAACTGAAAACAGTCTGCTCAATATTTCTCCTCAGCTATCATTGTGTTTGTTCTCAATTTCTGAAACTGGATGTTTTGGAGAAGAAAAGAGAAACCAAGAATGCTTGTGGTATGATACTGCATACACAGCTTCCTCTGTGTGTATTTGAGTGAGTGTGTGCTGGTTTTCAGTCTCTGTACTGTAGAAATATATGAGTAAATGCCTGTTTGAATATGAAACTTAATGTTTTGTACTTTTTTGTTTGAGGAGCTAATCAACAGAACAGTCAACCATTCACTCCTTCAGTCTTTTCATTGTTCTTATTTAACATACCACAGACATTTCTTCAACAGAGCAATATGCTGTACACACACACACACACACGCATGCAAATAGACACATACACGGTATGCTGCATTACTCTTGATGCAGCATTCTCTACTGCTTGTTTTCTGCTTCTTGGTCCGTTGCTGCTTTCTATCCTTTCCTTAACCTCAGTTTCTCTCTCTGTCTCTGCAGCACATTGTGCAGCAGCATTATGTCACTTTTCTACCATAAAATAATAGATTTTAAATCATTTTGATCCTACACTGACTGACTGTAATCGGGTGAATGGAGCCTCTGTCATTCCCACTCTGCGCCCTGACTGTTCTTGCAATATGTAACTTTGTGCTCAGGGTGCGATCACCCCACATGCATGTAACGCTTTATGCCATTAAGTCACACACCACCAACTGTTTCACTTATTTTGGTGAAACTCAATCATGTTTTATGGAGAAAATGTATTTTGCTTTCCCCTTCGATGTCCTCCGGTTGCTCCTCCTCAACTCTCCTGATGGACAGAAACGTAAACAGCTGTGAACTGTAGCTGCTGTTAGTTATTTAGCTCACTTAGTTGAGTTTTCTTGAGCATTAGCTGTCTGGATTGTGAGCACAGAGCACTGGGGGAATGTTAGTGTTTGTATCTTAGGTGGTTGTGACCAACAGGAAAAGGATTTTTTTTTTAGGTACGGGGCAGGAGGCGAAGAGACAGAAGCGAGTGATAGAGGAAGCCAAGAAGAAAAAAGACAAAACAACCAAGTGTGTAACCATCAGACAAGAGTAAAACTCGGACTGACTTTTACTCTTTGGCGAGAGCTCCATGTAAAGTAAGCTTAAATGCTTCTCTCCTACATATAGAAGATGGGAAGCTTCAACATTTTAGTTTAGGCATGTAATTATTAACCATGATTTAACCAAAACTGGCTGTCTGATCTTTTTCAGCAAAGCCTCGGCTTCAGATTATCACAGATTTCACACAAGGGAACTGCCCAGTCTAATTACAGTCTTTTTATGCTGGACAGATCTAGTCGCACAGTTGGGGGTTAAGTGCTCACTGAAGGGCACGTTGGTCATAAATTAAGAGGTTTTCGACACTGTGCACTGCCACATCTACATACATAATAAACAAGCACATATTGAAATAAACAAGCTCAGATTTGATCTTACACTAAAATTCACCCACAGTCGAAGCCTATTTATATATATGTGCACATGAAACACTAGGGAGAAAAAAAAACAGGTTCAAATAAGGCTTTTAAATAAATTGGGAGAGATTTTGTCGTTTTGTTCCATTTCTTCAGATTTTCTCAGTTCGCCCAAAGAAATTAACTTCCAGGAAAAAGGTAAAGTGTAACCTCTAGGCTACAGTTTTATGGTGCAAATCTCTACCCATTAATCAATGAAACTATAATTCATGAAAGGGTACAAGCAATAATACACCATGTGGGGTAACAGAGCTGGGTTTCAAAGGTGTGCTGCGCTAACTCAGAAAGACGTAGAGCTGATATAAATAGTGAATAATTGTCTCCTTACAGCTTATTGGTGTGTCGGCATTAGTTTGCCTCTCCGGAGAGGGAGAGAGGTCGGACAGAGCGGCTCCTCTGTCTGCGCTCGCCTCCGGCAGCTTGGCTGCTTCAACTGTCTGATCGACTCGAGAAAGGGAGGCTGAGAGAAAGAGGAGGAGGAAATAAAGGCGCAAGAGAGAGAGAAGGAAGAGAGAGAGGCAGGAGATGGAGAGAGGATACGCAATAACAAGGGAGGGGAGCAGAAAAGCACAGAAAGAGGGAAGAAGCTAAAAGAAATGAAATGCAATGTTGAAGGAGAGAATAACAGTAGAGGTAAAAAAAAAAAATTGATTGAAAAGAGATAAAACAAGAGATTTGGTAAAGTAAGTAAAGTTTGGTAAAGAAGAGGCCAGAGTGAGGAGAGACTACGTGGAGGCTACTCAACAAGGGGATGCAATCACAAGCAAAACAAAGGAATGATGCAAACAAAGCAAGAGGCCTAGGCCTGTTATGTACACTACAGATACATTCACTCACTCACTAGTCTAGTAACACACTGCACAGACATAACAACAGAGGTCGCATCATCAAAAATCAAAAACTGGACACTCCACCTAGCCAGCTAACCAAGTAACTGACACTTAACCTCTCTGAAACTTGCGTGTGTATAAAATACACGCAACATGGCGTTCACCAACTTTTCTGGTTAAAAGGAAGTGTTGCATCCCCACCTGAGCATGATGTATACGCAGCATCCACTGCTTTGTTGCTTAGCAACAAAAATGAGCATCACAGATTAGTTTTCACACTTCATAATTAACCGAGCGGGAAGTAGCAAGATTGTCATGTCTAAGGTAAAATTAGTACAAATACGTAATAGTCAGTGTATTCATGTAGTTTAACTGGTAGTCTTGTGTGAAGGATCTATAATGGTAACTTCATGTCATGAAACTGATAAATGTCTTAAGTTTAACCATCGTTTTAAAGACATCTCATTACTCTGGGTTGTCATTTGTTTGCCATAAGTAGGATATCGACCGCAAAAGCACAGATCCTAAAAAAGAAAAACAAAACAGTGCAGGAATCAATTTTCTAAATCAGGCCAAAGGCTTTAGTAGAGAAAGAAACAAAACATAGGAAGAGGTAGAAGTTATTAACACAAATATTGGCACAGTGTTGTGTCCTGCTCAGAGGTGCACCTATTCAGTTAGTGACGATCATCAGTCATAGAAAGCTGCTATTTTGACAGCAATCTATCTAACTCTGATGATTCATCGATCAAAACTGTTTCAGGTGATGCTGATTGAAAGTGTTGTCCATGCATTATTGGAAACTTTGAGACATTCAATGCACATTAGTTGTAAGTGAAACATAACTATTGGCAAATGCCTCGTCTGATTAATTGATTTGTCACCGCCTGCCATGTTTGTTTTTGTTGAGGGGACAGGACATCTCTCACTAAAACTAATGATGAGACTGGAGAGCTGGTGTCAAACCGCAGTGACAGCTTGACAGAGTGCTGCGCAGCGTGTGTATGGTTGTGGTTGGTGTGTGCCGTTGAAATGTGAGTGTACGTACATGTATATGTGAATGTCTGTGTATGTTTCTGTGTATGTTATACTGTATCTTGCCAGAGGAATCCCACGGAAGGTCATGAATCCTGTCGAACGTGATGTCACGTACGGCATGATTGATATGCGTAGTTACTTTATGGGAGCTGCTTATGCATGCTAATGAGCTCTGTCTCAATTCACTTCATTCACAAGAGACCATTTAAATGCTTTGGCCCTTCTCTTGCCATCACAAGTATAAAGGAAAGGAAAGGAAAGGAAAGGAAAGAGGGAAAAGGAAATGAAATTAAATGGGGAGAAGGAGATAAGAGTAGTGGAGAGTGGGTATGTGAGAAAAAAGACACATACTTTATCGATTAACTGCAGCAGAGGGAAGTGTTCATTTGACCCAAAGAAACACTAATCACACACACACACACACACACACACACACACACAGACACACACACATACATATATATATATATACCCCTCGACATGCACACACACATCCAAAACTGCCATATGACAGCAGAATTTTTATCAAGATTCTTCTCTGCAAACAGGATAGAGAGAGATCAAATGGTTGATGTCATGACCCCATCCTTTTCATTTGGCTCGATTGGAGCTCTAGATATCAAAACACGTCAGGAACATTGATTTAACTTTTGACCTAACTGTTAAATGGCCGTTATAAATGAAAGTACTAACCTTCAGTAACCTCAATCCTTCAGTGCCTTCAAACAACTGTAAATTGCTGTTTCCATTCTTACACACACATAAAAAAAATGTACACAATAAAAAGTTAATATTTAAATATAATATAAAAGTTTTATATTTTTCAATGTATGTCATTTTTCTCTGCACATCCTTCAACGAGTCATTGTGTTTTCCGTTGTTTTTTTGTAAAGTAGATGTAAAGTAAATGTTCACTTTACCACTAAATAGATACAGAGTCCCTTAAACCAGAGTTGCATCTCTCAAACATGAATCTAATTGGTGCAAACCAGAGTTGCATCTCTCAAACATGAATCTAATTGGTGCTGAAATCAGTTGCAGAAGCCCGGACCACCACCAAACACCAGAAAGTTGTCATTTTTTTTCACTTCCTTGCATCTTCTAATTTGATTCTAGTCCTAGAGCCATCCACATCTGAATACAATCTCCCTTTTGCCCTTTTTTTCCTTCAGGGTGATTCAAAGGTTAAAAAGAAACAGGAGAAAAGCTGCTATACTCATCTCAATTTGTATGCACATTCTAATACTCAAGTCCCGTCACTTAACTTCACTATAACTGGAGATAGATATTCATACACAAGAACATTTTGTTATGAGTTCAATTACAAGGTGTCATGACTTAAGCTGATTTGAATTCTACTCCTGTAGAGTTTGACAAACATGGAAACTTTTGAGTGATGGAAGCAACATGTAATATTTTGTGACGTTATTTTTTTTTCTAAAACATGCAAATCTCAATATTGAATGTGTTCATTGTTCATTCCAGAACTGATATTGGCAAGATGGAAAACAACATTTAGAACATAATCGGTTTTATCAAACAATGTTCCTACTGGAGCCTACCTATTTTTTTTTACCAAACCAGCGTATTATATTCATAAACCTACTCAGCAACACTGATACATTGGTCAGACTTTAGACAACCGTTTATTTAAACATTTTCCCATAGCAAAAGTGAGTGCAGATTCCAGATAGTCACTGTTTCTGGCCAATAATCAACTATCTGTATAACTACATCAGTAATTTTTACACAAAGAAACAAGGTATGACATGTTCATTTTTGAGCTTTAGAGGTGCTGGTGAGATCATATTTACTGATATTAATTCTTGTTGTGTTATTGTTATTACAAAATACACCAAAAGGTTTCTTCTAATGAGCAGCAAACTTTGTGGCTGTGAAATAAAAGAGGAATGCCAACATGCCAAAAACTGTAGTTCCTTGAACGGCCAGGACGGCATCCGTCATTTGATTGGTCCACACTCTAGTTGTCTCCCTATTGGCTGGTGAAACACACTATTTTTAGCGCAGGGAGGGACATCCTTTAGTCTGAGCAGATACCTCAACCTAAGAGGATGTGCTTGTTCTGAATGCGTGCACATTAGATTTTAGCATGCAGACTTTCGATCTGAGTGCACACACGACATATTTGAATGCGAGCGAAATGTTTGTGTCCAGGAAGAAGAAATGTGAGCATGAGCATGTGATTTTTGAGTTCAGGCACAGAGCAGAAATCTCAGTGCAAGCACAAAATGTGAGCACGAGGAGAATAAATCTGAGCATGAGGAGGAGCTGTCACTGAAAGGGAATAAAATCATGCTCTCGAACTGAAAATCTATGCTCTTGAATAAAGATAGGACAATTCTTCCATAGATAAGGCATTCAGAGGTGAAGCCATGGGAGTCGTTAGACAGTGTGCAGATTCTGCTTTGTTCAGTCTGCTCTACCTGGAGGTAGCCAGCTGCGATATCAATCTGATGTCAAGAAACACAAACCGAGCAGATGAATTAATGAACAGACGTTTCTGCTCTATCAGTGCTGAAATTTATTATTAAAGTGGATGTCCATGTTCAACATAGTTGAACGATATCACCTCGGCGATATTTTGCAAAAGGTCTAAATATTACTTTAGGTGTGGCACACACTTCATGCAACAAAATGTGAGTAACATGATAAAAGCATGTAAAACACAATATAATGCAGTTCTTTACGTGATCATAGAAAGAGGAAGAAAGGATCCCGTTTAAAACAGTGGAAAACACATATCAAATGATCACACACCACACTGATTACATGGCCACAATGGAGGAGACAATAACACAACAGTACCATGTGAATTAATTGCACACATACATACACACACACATGATCACCAATCATCACTTCCCTGAGGTGAGCCTAATGCAGAGTGCTAACAGAAGAAACACAGAGATAGAAGAGACAGACCATGCATTATGTATATTAAATAATGAATCTCCAGTAATTCAGTCCAGTTCATTCAGTGCATCATGCGTTTGTAAGCATCTTTATGCCTGCCTATGCTTTGATTACTGTGTCATGGTTGTCTATGTGGATGGCTATGAATGGGAGAGTTAAGCGAGCATCTGACAGCCAACAGTGCTGACTACACACAGTCAAAGCCAACAACAAGAGCCTTGATTAATTTGTTTTATCCACACCAATGGAAGGCTTTTCTAGGATCATGAAATCGGCACGTCAGGGTGTGTTTGATGGCGTGCGATACATGCTGTGATACCCAGACTACGTGTGTGTGTACCTGTGCTTGTCAGTGAGTGACTGTGTGTTTTCCACTACTATCACTGTAAGAGGACAAAGAGATTGTGCGATCAACAAAAGTGTCAGATGACAGAAGAAGCTAATAAAGGAGGATCATTGGAGAGCAGAGGGTAGATTGGAAGAGCAGAGAGGTGGAGAAACAAAAAAAATGTAATGGAAAAGAGAGGGAGAAAGACAGAGAGAGAGAGGGGTGGGGGTATAAGAAGAGCAGCAGTTTCCTTGCAGCACTGCAGGCTTCATAACCAAGGACAGCGAATCTTCTCTTTGAAATATTGTTCAATATAGATTATTGGCAGACACAGAGCATGCAATCCTTGAGGAAAAGGAGGAAAGACAAAAATTCAAAAGATCTTCACTTTTTCCAGCCAGTTTCTCCAGACATAATTGAGATTTTTCAACATCAGTGTGAAATTTTGTCTGTTTTCTAATACTTTTCTGAAGTGCCTCTGATACTAATCTAAGCTCCAAAAAATGTTCTTCTACCAAAAAAGATCCAAAAGCAAATCCAGAATTTTGATTTAATTTAACTGTAGTGACAGGGAAAATTCTAATTAAGTCTGCAAACCTCACCTCACCATCATACCAGCAAATACACAAAGCTGAAGCTAGGCAGCCACATAAACAGGTCCATTTCATATGTGAATAAAAATGACAGTAGCTGTATACAATGTTGACAGAAGGAGAAAAGACAAGTCAGAGGTGGGAGATTAGGGGTTGCGTCTGTTGTGTGGACTGGAGTGATATGAAGTGATCTGGGGTTTGTAGAGCGCGGTCAAACATGCCTCGCACTCCTCCAGAAGAGCATGTTTGCCGCACTTGAGCTTTCCCAGGATGAGAAGATAACGAGGGGAGAGAGGGGGAGAGTTCCGACAAAGAGATGAAAACCTCTTAGATCTTTGGCACAGACGGACAGAGGGGGGACGAGAGGAAAGCAAGGAGTGGGAGCGGTAAGGACAGAGAAGAGGAGAAAATAAAGAAAAATGTGACTGGCATTCTCTTTGTGAGAGCTCTATTCAGAAAGCCTGTCATAACCAATATACACTGTTGAAATTGACAGGCCGAGAAACAGGAGAGAAGAGAAAACATATGCGGTTATTTCACACCAGCTGACAACATTATTGGGTTTCATGAACTGATATACAACTCTTCTGCAGACAAAATTATTTTTTCTGGTATCTGCTAATCTTCACCTGACCAAGTCTGCCTTAGAAGATGGGAAAGCATCACGTTTCTTTGGGTGTTAATAGATTTGGATTCGATTATGCAAGCCCTGGCCAGCACTGCTCGGCACTACTGTATTAGGATTTTGATTTAGATGGTAGAATTTTCTATGTTTATAATGGTGAGAACCAGTTGAAGTGGTTAGATGGATGTGATACATCATTCATCTTGTGATTCCAAGAAAATTGCAGTATGACTACTTTTCACATTTTTCTGGCACTTTCAGCTCTAGGGATGGTAATATCTGTTAGACGGTTGGTCGATCTACCACTTCGATCCAGACAATGGGGACTTCTCAAAGGCTATTGTATGGATTACCATGTAATTTAGACATTAGTGGTTCCCAGAGGATGAATCCTTCTTCCTCCAGGAGCATGTCAAAATTGTCCTAAATCTTGTTAAATATCTAAACATCTGCTTGATGAATTGGCATAATATTTTATACAGACATTCATGGTTCCCAGAAGATGTATCATCATGACTTTTTCTTATAGCGCCACCATGAGGTTGACATTTATGATTTTTAGATTCAATATTTTAACAACTATTAGATGGACTGCTGTGAAATTAGCTATATACACTAATAAAATTTAATAACTTTGTCAGATTCATTCTTATTCAGACTTATGACCACATAACTGCAGAACTAATGCAGTATAACTACAGCTTCATCTGTACTGTGTTTTGTGCTGATTAGCACATTACCATTTTAATATGCTAAACTAAGATGATGCTTAGCATCAGTGCATTTGTATTTTAACCACAAGCCTGTTAGTATGGTGATGTTAGCATTTATCTCAAATTCTATGATCTGTTATTTCTGAATTCAGACCGCTATTATAGACCCTGAAGCACTAGTAAACACAGTAAATATTTTTTAAAGGACAGTTAAAGAAATAGAGTTTAAATCAATTACACACAAATATTGATTTCTCTTGTAAGTAGCCATGTAATAAGCAGGATATTGTACAGCAAAGGCAAAATTGTTGAGATTTATCTCATACCAATGACCAGTTTGCTGTACATTATCCATTACATGTAAGTATGTTTTTAAAACAACCAAAACCAAAACAATTATCTTGATATGAAAATTAATACCGTCGATGTTGGGGGTAGTCAGTGAAGGAAACAAGATCCTGAAATACCTCCATTTTGAAACTTAACAACACATCAGTGTGCAGTTAGAGTTACAACACCACATATTGATGTCTTGATTAGAGTTTAAAGTGTTCAGACGAAGTCGTACACAGAGACAAATCTACACAAACACATTGCTCTGACTGAGCTCAGTGCTGCTAAAAACAAATACATCGTTATCATCATCACACGTTTGGTGAGACTTTAATTCTCATCCTCTTAAACTGGGTGATGGAAATCTCAGCTGGACAAAATTGTCATCAAACAAAATGTTTTTCTTTCTAATACTGAACCAACCAATGTAACCTGAATGTCTCAACCTTCTAGTTTCTTCGTTTAAATCTTTTAACAATCTCAGACTGAGCTTAATGGGGCACCCTGGTGGGCAAACTATGAACCTCTGCTATCTAATGTTTAAACTCATCTCTAGACAGTTGTCCCAGATTATCTGCCCTCTCTCTGCACACTGTCCTGTTACTCCATCATACACTTATATTATTAAGAGAGGAAAGAAATGAGAGATGAGACTGAGGCACCACTGATTCACAAGTCATGTCTCCTTGTAGAAAAAAACTTAGAGGTGTAAGCGTTGTTGAGATTTGCACTTCGCACTTTCTATATCATCATTCCCACCAACCTCTGGGTCTCTCAAAGCAACACAAGCATCTGTTAAGACAAGAAAATGCAATGTGAGCAGCAAAAAGAGAAGGAGAAACAGGCATAGGGCAGTAACAGCTGGCAAGGCTCAGAAATTGCCGTACAGGTTTTGCTTCTTCCGTGTGTGTGTGTGTGTACTGTAGGTGGGTGGGAGGGTGTGTGACTGTGTGTGTTTGTTTGTTTCTGCAGCGTATGACACACAAACCACCTTAGGTGTAACATATGGTTATTCTAGTCAGTGTAGCTTTCTGAAACAGGATGGGCATGATGAGGAAATACCAGGAAAAGTCTCTCTACTCTCTAGTTTCTGTGATTATAGAGTGATGGAGGAAGAGGAGAGATAACAGAAAGTCACGACGCAGACAACAAAACACTGAAATGACAGGGAGGAATGAGAGCAGAGAAGAAGCACTGTATTTAGGAGGAAAGAGAGAAGTAGTGAAGACAAGGCGGTGTGGCGTGGAGGTCATGTGCTCCACATCATCTGTCTGCCTGACTGTCAACCTGACCTTATTCTACTCAACCATAATGCTCCGACTCGCTCTGATGGTGCCCACAAACACACGCACACATCTACAGTGCCAAATAACAAGAGGTACACTTGACACACAGTGGCAGAGCATATGAACAAAAAAAACAAGAAGTGTGTGTGTGTGTGTGTGTGTGTGTGTGTGTGTGTGTGTGTCTGTGTGTGTGTGTGCATCTCCAAGGAAACTGCAGCAGAGCAGCTGACAATGCATAGCGGTCAGTCCAGGTGAAGTGGTAGGAAGGAAGGAGCTACTGAGAAAGGATGTCGATAAAGAGGGGAGCGAGGAGAAGTGCTTGAATGAAAGGTCAGAGTAAGAGCTGGAGGTAAGAAGAGAGGCAGGCATGTGTGCGGATGGAAAGAGGAGTGGCCGAGGGAAAAATACTCACAAGTAGAGGCAAGATATTACATGTTCTATTTGTTTTAACTGTTGTGCCAGTAAAGTGACTGAAACTGGAAAACTGACAGAGAAAGGGAGACAGACTGACAAGAAGTCACAGATACAGTAATGCTGAAGCAGACAGATGAAGAAAGGCACAAATGGAAATGTCCAGTAGGAACAGGTGCAATGTCTGAATCGTGTAGAAGAGATGATGAAGAAAGTGTGAAAAGAATAAAGCAAGAAGAACAACTGTAATTACTCCAGAACTTAAATGGAACTCCCTGTGAGCCTGTCAAAACAGCCAGACTTTGGATATTGATATTAGTCTCACACATAGCTACTGGATCCATTTAACCAGTTGATAAATAATACTTCATTAATGTGTCAGACTTCATTGCCTTTTTCAGCTGCTATAACAATTTAATGAAGTGCTGGCTCACAATAAAGGCGGATCTTGACAACAATGTAGAGAAAACTGCTGTCATTTTGTCATGCTCATTAAGATGGATTGAGATCTGTGATTGGATGGATGGACGGATAGATGCACAGATACAAAGAGACAGATGGAGTTTTTCTACTTTTTCATACAGTCATTTTAAAGAAATACATCAATTAATCCAAAAGTATCCAAGTGTATGTAGTGGCTGGCCAACATGACTGATGCTGACTGCTTCATTACTGCACATGCTAATACTTGAGCATAAGAATGGCAGACTATCAGAGGAAATAAGAGCAAATGGTGAATAAGTGTAAATGATAGGGAGACAAAGCCAAGTGCCACTTCTGGTATTCTGTTCCACAATATGTATTCTCAGAGATCTTATTAGGAAGATAATGACATGAGACTGTTTTATTCACTCCAGAGAGCTTGCCAGATGAGATAAAAACAAGTAATGCGGATTGACATTAAAGTACAATAAACAAGATCAAAATAGAACAGAGTACAATAAAACAAAGTTCCCAAATGCACGTGAAAGTTGCCTATCTAGAGCTTGTGCTTGTCCATTCTGGGCTACTGTGGAAAAATGTGTAAGAGGACCCGCTATCCACAACAATTATTATTTTCAGGTGACTATATTTCAATAAAAACCTAGTAATGATTCAATTTCTATCTAATATATCCTGCAAAGCAGAGATACCAATCTCATTATTCTATCTGATTAAAATACTAACAAGGTGGAGTTTAACTTCTGCAACTAACTGCATATTCATTTATTTATTTAAATTTTTGATTGGCATGATAAGGCTGTAATGTATATCTGTTTCCCTCCATGTCAAAACTGCTAACTGTTTATCATTCAGAGTAAGAGAACTGTGGAAGACTGTTAAGGTGTACAGCTAACATCTGCTGCATTTGGCAAAGACAAGTCGTGATAATTACAGTTAGTGAAGGTGTGGATGAGAGGAGAGGTGAGGAGAGGTTGAGAAAAAAGAAGAGACCATGTTAACAACTGATTTGTGAAACTGTTAATCTGTCTCGTCTGAGAACAACTCAGCTTGCCCTTCATACAAACTGCAACGTTTTCGAAGAATGGTTGTCATGGAAATCAGCACATGGTCAAAGTCGTTTATATGTTTACAATAGCAAACATAACCACTCTAAAAATAGCAATCAGACTTCTTTTACATGATACCCATGTATGTGAAGGCAAAGCCCAGCTGAGACACTTCTTGGGTGATGCGAAAGAGAGTTTTAATTCAGTTTGCTGTGCACATTACACGTACACTATTCCTGACTGTATGTGTTTAATACAGTGCGTTTTAATGGACTTCAGAAAGCTAGATATTTCAGTTTTCAGTTGGAAAAAAAACTGCATTACAGAAAACTGAAACTCCAAATGTGTATGTGAGTGTTTGTGTATGTATAACACCCAGTAGCATCAGCTATGATGGATTATCACCTATAGGCCTGCCCCCGAATTGAAATTGGAGCAGTGAACTGCACGCTAAAGCCTGACAGGGACATCTGGCCAAGGATAACCTTCATGTCGCTGTTTGGCTTCAAAGCCAAAGATGGGTCAATAAAAAAAAAGTGGGGTCTGCAGGTTAATCTGGATTGGGAAACTTTTGAACTTGAAAAGTTGTGTTTGTTGAAAGAAAAGACATAAAATACTAAACCCAACCCTCCATTTTTCAGAACCACTTATCCTGTTCTGTTCTGTGTTGCTAGGGGACTAAAAGTCTATCCCAGAATGCATTGGGCAGAGGTGGAAGAATACTCAGATCCTTTACTTGAGTAAAAGTAGCACAATGTGGAAATACTCATGCTACAGTACAAAGTCCAAAATTATTTGCATCAAAATATGCTCACTAGTACCAAAAGTAAAAGTACTCATTATGCAGAATAGCCCATTTCAGAATAATGCATATTATATTACTGGATTGTAATTATTAATGCATTTAGGTGTTCATCACTTTAATGTTGCAGCTGGCTGGTGAAGGTAGAGCTAATTATATCTGCTGGGTAGCTTGTGAACTTCCCCACCAGGGATACATTTTTATCTTAAATAGATAAAGCTTTTCTTATCTTCTTCTTAATCTATAATTAACATTACAATTTATTTGTCAACTATAATTTGCATTATTATTATGAATCTGCAAAGTAACTAGTAACTTAAGTTAATATAATGTGGTGGAGTGTAAATGTAGTGAAGCAAAAAGGACAATATTTACTTATGAAATGTAGCTGAGTAAGTTATGAGTCCAGACCTTAGAATACGCCCACTCCACTGAGTTGACTGATTCTCTGGTCCGGCATCGTGACATAAACAACGGTTTCTCGATTAAAAAATGATCAGTGCAAAAACCGTGGGAGGATAAACGCCATTGTCAAGTGTGGACCGAGAAATATAATAACAAAAATGGCGACCACTCTACACAAGATAGATGCTGCCATCGAGGCATCGATCTGTTCTAAATCGATTAAAAATACCAATTACTTTGAAATCCAAACAACAGTCTGCTTTGAAGGCATTGATTCAAAGGGGAGATTCGCAGCTAGCATCTCGTTATACAACCCTGTGTTGTAAAATGAAAAAGAAAATGAACCTTCTACCTTGTCCTGTGCATTCTCCCCAGTGGATTTGGGAAGTCTCTCTCATACACCAATTTGCCCCTCTGATGCTTGGGGAAATGGGTTGGGAGAAGCAAATAGTGACTGTTATTGCTCCATTACTTATGCGAGAGGAGGACCGAGTTTAGGAAAGTTCAATGCTTGGTGTCCACAGCAACGTGGATGTTTTAAATGGCCAATGCTTGTTTTCTACACTACAGCTCCAGAATGACGAATGGAGTAATATGCTGAACTCCCAACATCTAACAAAAAGAAGCCGTTTGGTATCATTGAGGACAAGTGCCATATCATGTCCGTGTGTATACTAGTATTACTATGTAATACTATGTATTAAAATTTTTTCCTGTCTTTGTTGGCGTCTCATATTCCCTCTTCTCTGATCTTCTTAAGCTTATATATTGTGTCTTTCATTATCTGAAAGAACCTATTATTACGTGTAGAAGGGATTTAATTAAACAATCAGTCCCAAGAGGCTGATTGTTCACAGTGATTATTACGGGTCATTTTCCTAGCTGTTCTACAATCACCATAAATCACAGTCACAGTTATTGCTTTTATAGAACAGTTACTACATATACCTGGCAAGGTTTCATAAAATAAATACATACACTGTACACTACCATAATATATTAAAGTTTGAAACGTGTGTTCTACATACACAGACACACACACACACACTTGAAGTGAAGTCCACTTATAACTTGTCCTGTGTGACCTGCAAGGTCGAATCATTTCCCTTCTTTTCAAGAGACATGAACTCTTTCTTCCTCCCATCATGGAAAAAATGGAGTCTGCAGTGAAATCCAGAGTTGAAGAATTTCTTCTCAACTCAAGCGTGAAATTCAGCTTTTTACTAAATGAGGACGTGAACATTTTAGACTGATAATTTCATGGAATTTCATTAGCTCATGTTTTTCACAGAGTTTGGGGCTGATCATTAATTACACAAAGTCTCCATAAATTATGGGCTGAACATTTCCAGAGGAATTGTTGAACTAATAACATCATGATAAAACAATCCCCCAATTTCACATTGAGAATTTTCGGATGTGTTAAACTTGGAAAAAAGGCTAGAGATACCTTAAAATGACTTCAGTGAAAGTAAAGACTCTGCCGCAGAGAAAGGAGCCTGAACAGAATAAAGGCCTGTACTCAAAGTCTCACAGTCTCACACTCTTGGAAGGTATTCATTACAGTCAGTCTGACTACGGTTGGTGTATTATATCTTTTTATATATGATAATGCGTCTGTCCCCCATGACATATTTGATGTAATATATAACAGCCAAACTGCAATCTCACACAGACAGAAGAACACTGAGGGCAGATAAAGATCCCAATGGATTATTCTCCAACTGAGGATACATCAGATACCGCCTTAGCTAACAGGAATGAACACTAAGCCCCAAAATTCAATGCAAGAGAGAAACATCACGTAAAACAGGGCTCATAGTCAAGATATGCAGCCAGTTGAAACATAAAGTAAAAATAGACATCTGTGCTTCTTAATCGACTATGAGATATTGACAAGCTGTTGCAACACTTTCTGTATTCTTTATCTCCGAGGTAACATTGAAATAACATTCTACACATGGACACAAGTATTGACTTCAGTGCAACATATCTTGTAGTATTCGCACCTTTTCTTCTTCATCTTTTCTTTTTTTTTTTTTTTGGTCCATCTCTTCATCTTTGAAAACCTTTCTGAAGAACACTGTTTCTATTATGAACAAAGTAAGAGTAGCAAAGCACCAAATATTACAGCAGTACTTCTGTTCTGGTGTATTTTTTTAAAACTGTGGTTCATGAGCCCAGCCAGGTTAGGGAAACTGTGCCTGGAGGGCCCTGATGGCTTAAATGGTTGCTAACATGTTTTTTTTTCCGAGGCATTTCTTACAGGATGAGAGACAATATTTCCCAGATTCGCAATATAAACCACAAAAAAACGAATAGACTCTGTGATTAAATACGTTTGAAAGGCAGACCGTGACTCATCAACAATGTGTTATTTAACAGTAGATTAAATATTAACTAGCAGCTGAGAACTCCAGAGGAGAGTAGTCAGTAAAACAACAACAGACGGACGAAAAGAGAAAAAAAGATGGATATTAATGAGAAAGGCAGAGAAATGATGAATGCACACACTGTAAAAAGGAACAAAAAAGAAGCTGCTTTCCTGGATTGACCTTCACCACGTCCTGTTGCAGGGGCATGTGGTTATATACTATCAACATCCAATACTATGTACCTCAAGTCAAGTGTATTTATTGTGTGATTAGAACTGCCATTATCTAAAACCACTTAATCATGAAAGATTAATAAAGGCAATCATGACATTGTGTTCTTAATAACTCTTCAAGTATGAAGTGAGCAGAGAATGCTTCTCTGAGGGGGGGAAATCGCACATGGAGTGCCTCTCTGAAGAGGGTAGTAATGAATTTAAAAATAGTGTGAAACTGGTCTTGGGAGAGTAATTTTGTACTTCCAACAGAAAACTAAATACTATTTAATCAACACATTTTACAGCTGTGATTCAAAGATTGAATCAGCATAGTGTTACTGTCAAAAGAAAACCATGCATGTCCAAAAATATTTTTTTTCAGGAGGATGAAAAAAAACTCTCAGAAACTAGCTCACAAAATAAACCTGAAACACTGTAATGAGACACATTTAGCACCATGTTTACACAATCATCAGTGAACCATTTAATATTTTAAATGGAAAGTGGATATGAAATATTTTTTTATAAACGTTTCTCACAACATGCGGAAGCTTCCGAGCCTCGACACTCTTTATGTCCAACTCATTTGGTTAACTATTAAAAGCAATGCTGTCCTACATGTTCAATCAAAGCTATTTTACTATTTTAGATTGAAATCAGCATAATCCAGGTTAATGGCCATCTGATACACACTCAAAATGTTATTTATTCAAAGCTATCCTCCTTCTATCTACTGTATACTACATACATGATGACAGCAACGATATATAGAGGAAGTCATAATATAACATTAAGACACAAAGCATTTAGTAATGTTCTGTATATTCTGTATGTGTGTATATGGGTATGAATGTCTCTCACGTAAACAGCATGAACCATCCCTCCCTGCACACACACAAAGCATCAGGCCCTTTGAGCTCTCTGTGTTGTCATCCCAGCAGCTCTGTAGTTTCACTCTGGGCTTCAGAAAAAGAGAAGTGGGGAAAAAAACAAGACAACAGAATCTTTTGAAGTTTCCTCTCCCCTGTTTTGTCAAAGAAGTTAGACTAGAGTGGAGGAGGAGCGTTGATGAGAACAGGAGGAGATGGCTCCTAATTGGCTGCTTGAAGAAGGGGACAATGGCAAGGTGGCATCTTGAGAAAACTCAGAACTGTGAGGGAAAGCATGTGTGTGCATGGGGACAACTCATTCCAATGAATCAGTGGATTCATTTACAGGGATGACCTTTGCGCCGATGATCAATAGCAAGCCATCTTAAGTGACTGAACAGAGAGCTAGAGAGTCCAAAGTAGAGAAAGCTACTGTAGTTTATTAATTGTGTTGCATCATACACCTCTTCTACAGAAGAGGAATGTTTTACAAACATGAATCAATGTATCAAATACATCCTTTGCTAATGAGCTTGCTAGATGCCAGTGAGCAAGCAGTTTTCCCTCCAACAAAACTCATACTAGGGAGCAGTGAACAGCTTATAGAAAACAGGGCTGAGCTGAAACCTATAATAGGGTTGCATGTTAACAGTTAGCTCAGTAGTCGACCAACTAACCCTGAAGGTAAAAACTATGTTACCAAGCCTCTTGACCCAAATATTGTGAAGAATAAATTGTACGTAATTCATCCTGGTTAGGTCAACTTTAGATAATGAACAGGCAGCCGTTATGCAGTATTCATTACACTAATATCGCAGTACTTCCCTGCAGTAGTGATGAAGGACAGATTGAGGATAAGTAGGATGGGGGGTTTCTATAATGGCTGATACCATACACATTATTCAAAAGCATGCAAGCATATATAAAGATCTTGCTCAAGGACACCGTCATAAGTGCAAGACACAGTATAGCACGAAAGCTATTGTTCTGCATTCTTCATAAACTGAATGTGCAGCAATACAGGGGATGAAATATTCTTGATATTTGAGTATTTGCTCACATCGTAACAACTGCAGCACAATATGGGTCATTGTGGAAGAACCAGAGAAATATATGTCACAATAAAAAAGACAAGAAACTCCATAATGTACATGCACATACGCTCAGACGTGCACGCAGCTACTGAGAAATTCCCCAGATGCTGTTTGAGTCTTGCAACCCAACTTTTCAACACAGCCATTAGAAGCCCAGAGTGTGAGGAGTGCCAGAGGAGATTGAGATAAAGTGAGAGAGAGGGGAAAAAGAGACTGAAAGAGCAAAATGAGAGGTGGAAAGAAAGAAAAGTCAATTCAGAAAGTGAAGAAAAGGAGCATAAAAGGAAAGAAAGAGAATAAAACACAGTTACAGAGTGAAGAGGAAGAAAATCTTTTAAAAAAAAAGGACCAAAAGAGAAAGTGAGAAAGACAGAGGTACAAAAAAAGAGAGAAAAGACGACGACAAAGACAAGTAGGGGAAAGCGAAAGTAGTGAGCGAGCGATGTGCTGTCACTGAGTGAAATGCCACCCGGCCTGTCACATATCTCTACAATATTAATTACACTGTGCCACGCTTCTGAATAATGGAACAGCCCTATTTAACCAGACTGAATAATTTAACAGCTGCTTGGCCTAGTGTATATAACAGGATCGATAAGCACCAAGTACAGGTAATGATATTCCAAAGGGAACCACAAGGAGGAAAGTTGAATTCACCTGGACTCAGAGTTAAAGCCCATCCAGATGACCTGTGAGTCTGTGTGTGGGTTAATGTGTGTATTCATTTGTGTTTATTTACTCTTGCATAATATGTACCTAAGTGGAGAGTCCCTTGAGAAGCCTTTGTGTGTGTGTTTGCTCTCAAATACTTGATGTATTGGCGTATATGTGTGTATAATTCTTGCATAGAATGTAAAAATACAATGAGGCTCCCTCATTGAATCTCTGGTAATTAAACCTGGTGTTAGTTTTCATACTGGACTGTCTTTTGTCTGTTTCTCAGTGGCTCCTTAAGTGAAAGATCCATTTAGGACATTTTAGGTGTATAAAGTTCTGTATCAGATAAAAAGAGAAAGTGATTTATTGGCATGTGAAGAACTCATATTGTTTTTATTCAATAACACCCAATACTCACACTCACATGCATATACACATGCACAGCTGGAAGTTGCCCAGCACAACCCCGGTCTATTGTGACCTCCCAAAACTGTGGAAACTGTGAAAGAATGACAGCATCATTCATTTTAGCAAGTGGCCCAAAACAACATACATTCACGTTTAAGTGACAAAGCCTTCTAAAACCTGTACTCCTTGATAAACACAAAGGAGGAAGTCAGGTGATGTTAATAAAATACCATTTTGTCCCATTCTAACCAAAAGTCTATGTTGTTAACAACCTAAACTAAGTACTTATTTTAACTCAAGCCATGACCTTTGCCTGAACCTAATTAAGTCACTTTTGTGCCTAAACCTAGGAAGACCTTCTGTGATCTCACCTCCTCAAGAGTGGTTTGGGGTTAATGTTGGGGGTCATTTTCCCGCCTGCTATAATTGCCGACCTTCCTGTTCCATTTCTCTAACCTTCAAGCCATAAACCTATCTGTAATGAAATTAAACAGTCCACAAAACTTGAAGATAGTGCATGACGTCTCCCTCTCTTCCTACACGTGCTGCAGTATTGCTCCATAGCTGCTGTTGGCAGAGTGGTATTCCAGTCACTAGATGCATGGATGTGTGTGTGTGTGTGTGTGTGTGTGTGTGTGTGTGTGTGTGTGTGTGTGTGTGTGTGTGTGTATGGCAAAACTGGTGCCCATTCTTTCAAACAGAACTTGCTCACTCATCACTTGTAGCCCATGATGAATGAACACGGGTCTTTTTCCCCTGGCTCCACCTGGCCTGCATCAACAAGGTTTAGCCCACTGGGACATCTGTGTTTTTTTGTTTTTTTCTGTGATGTAGCTGACGTCACAGAAAGGAGCCTTTCTAGGCTCAAAGTAAGTTGGAAATTTTTAAGCATTGATGGTTTAGAGATAGATAAAAAAAGAGCAATAACTTATGTCCTGATGATCTGTCATCAGGCAGTTTATACTTCACAAATGTCACACATTTTTACTAAATCTGAATGTAACACACAGTATGATGTTCCTTCAAGGCTATCGAGGATAAGCTGGTGTGTGCCACAATAACAAACTTATTAATGCATATTTAACATACAATATTCTTTAACATATTTGCTTTAAAGATTCAGATATCGAGTACTTACTACTACAACCTTGCAATATACTGTACATATTGTAAATGCAAACACACACAGACACACATAAAATGGTCTCAGTAAAGAAGTGAGTTGCATGCAAACTGTTGTATTTAAGATTAAACATTCACATATTTCAGTCCGTGTGAGAGAAGTCTGCTCTCCTGGAAAAAGATTGAAGGAAAAGAGGCATTGTCCTTCCAGTGAAAGTGCCTGTGTATGTCTGTGTGTGCCCAATAAACAATATAGCCATGAGCATGCATACACGCGTGAGCGAGTGTCTATGCAAATGTCTTTAAGGAGCATGTGTGCGTGTGTGTGTAGGTAGGTAGGTGTGCTTCTGTTGAGCACGGCAACCCACAATTAATCAGCCCTGCCATCCTCACCTCCCTGGGAAATGGATGTAAGCAAAAAGTTAAAAGACTTAATTCAGAAATAAATCACACAGTAAATAATAGGTGTTTGTGTTACTTCCGACAGTAGTCAAGGCTGTATGTAAGCCAAGGGAGGGAGAAGATTTACTCTCACGCGCTACAGATGCCGGATGAGGTAAGACCACTGAAGACAATAAATGCACATTACCGCCAGCTGGTATTGAATACAACAGGTCCAAAACGCTTCGAATGAGGAAAGATTGTAAGAGATGGAGCAAAAGATGGTGGGGTGGATGAGGTGTAGGATGCTGTAAGAAAAGGAGATATGAGGGAATCATGAAAGAGGGAGGGACGGAGTAAAAAAGGACAGGGAGAGAGTGAGATGGTGCGCAAATGCATAAGGGGAGAAAGCAGTGAGATAGTAGAGATGATGAGATATGGTGGAGACGAAGAAAAGAGATTTAGGAGAAAGAGGATCGAGTAAGACAGAAGGAAGGGGACTTGCTCAACTTCTGTGTTTACATGAAAAAATATTCACATAAGTCACATTTTACACTTTTCACTCTACATTCATCCTAGATATACAGGACTAAAGGTTGTTTTTTGTTAAGAGCCATTACTATTTAAACATACTCAAAATGAGGTGTGGTTAATAGATGAGGAGTGCTCGACTGCAGGCGGATAATGCAGCACGGAGCACAGGCACTATTGTCATGACTTTCCTCTTTAAACACTTATAACACAATCTTAACACGCTACGAAATGATTAAATATTCACATGCAAAGAGAGAGGAAGAGTAATAATCATATGCACACACAATCTACTTACTCAAGCATGTATTTTCTAGTTTCCCTCATGAACCCTTACAAGCACTG
Organism: Larimichthys crocea; assembly: GCF_000972845.2. Taxonomy (NCBI): domain Eukaryota; kingdom Metazoa; phylum Chordata; class Actinopteri; family Sciaenidae; genus Larimichthys; species Larimichthys crocea. The sequence continues at coordinate 18,804,085 of NC_040018.1, read as the reverse complement.
AGCCATAGCCTATAGAGTTATTACACCTCCACATTTTCTCACTCACTTTCAGTTTCACTGGTTCTCTCCTTCTCACTCTCAGATAATCAGCTCAGTCTCCGGCTCGGTTTCTCTCCCAAATCATCTGGAAAACGCAGCCATCACTGAGATCATTGTCTCTAAATGAACGGTCATTACTTTTGGGATAAAATGCACTTCTGAGCACTGCTTGAAGCAACAACCATGTCCATTAGCTGCCTACTTTCCGTAGCCATTTAAATTGGTCAAGGTAGAATACAAGTACAAAGTGATGATGCCTAATCCCTCAAAAGCTAAACAGCCCCTCCATCATCATTTAGTGATATGATGCACCATGCACAATTATGGGTTATTCAATGCTTTAGATTCTTTGTGTCGATATGCAATTTGCATAACAATCATCATATCTTTTGAAATCCTCGGATGCATTTTAAAGTCACACTTTTGACAAATAGCAGAATCTTCAGAAATTTACACTTGCATTTATAAGCTCCTGCTGTTTGTTTGTTGCGTAGATGGGCACCAACTGAATTAATGTTCTAACAAGCATCTGACTTTGACAACACTATGTCTAAATCTGTGCCTAAATATGTGTCTTCTTCATTTAATTGTGGCCAGACAGACATTCTGTACCTCACTGCAGCTGAGAAAATTGTATTTTCACTCAAGCACATGCATACACACATGCACGTGTGCCTTCAAATATCCCTCCCTGTCCGCCTGCAGAGCCTTTTTCCCAATGACTTTCATTTTTATTAGTGCACTTGGCATCTGATTAAGGTCCCTTTTGGAGTGTTAATTAGCTTAGCTGCTCTGCTCCGACTGTCTATACACTGAATAAGGTCAGACAACAGTGACAAAGCCATCAGGTTTTGTTCGAGAGCAACTCACAGGTGTTCCCCTTTTAACGGGACAAGTTCATTTCTTTTGAGTCTAACCTGAATAGCAGCAAAAAAAAGAAAAAAGAGGTGACCTGCACAGAATCAATTGAATTCAGACAGTAGTACTGCTCGAACAAGAGTGTCACCAGAACAACACAACTGCTTTTGATGTTTGAGCAAACTCTTCAAGGACCTCTTCATGTTTCCTAATAAACAACCTCGTGCTTGTGAATTCTTTCAGTAGCAATGGCCAAAGTGTTATGACAGCGTTACAGTCTTAGACTATGTTCAGATAGGTAACAACACTGCTTGAAATAAAATGCTGCACCCTGATCCATTGGAAAGGCACCCATGGTGTCATCATTTTCTATAATTGTGAAATATGTGTCATGATATAAACCTTCCAACTGATGAAAATACCCCTACTAGATTGGACTTTTTGGATTATAATTTATTGTCCCGTGGCTATTTGAATACACAGCCCCTTGCAGAGTGTTAACTAAGGACTGTGACGTGACCTCGACACCATAGACCACAGCTCATGTCCTGTCTCCTTCCAACAACAGATATCAGTTTCTTTTACTGTAACCCAAAGCTCCTTTACTGTTCTTCCTTCCACTGTATGCTTAATCTGGATGTAATTTATCTGATCCCTGTGGTCAAACAGTGAAAGTGTACAAAAGACTGTTTTTCTTAGTTCATGTTCAAGTTGCTTTGAAGGTTCATATTTTGTCGCCATACCTTCAGGATGAGAGCTATAGCTACTTTGCACACATTATGCACAGATGTTCAACAACTACTGGAAAAAAAAAAAAAAAAGTTAGTTTGGGGTGCAAAGATGCCTGTTTTTCCTTTGCCTCAAAAGGCTACAATGCAACACAGCTCTAAAATAACAATTTGTTTTCAGCTCTCTGTTGTGTTAATTCAGTATCGGTCTCTCCAGCTGCACCTACTGAAGAGAACAGGTTCAGGTGTTTTCTAAATTGAAATCACAATTTAAACAAAGCCAAGTGGATGAAAATTGTGAAAGAGTAAATTACAACATTCATCACAACAAACTTTGATTGATTATATCCAACATTTTATAAGAGTATACAAGGGTTCAAAGTTTTGTTTGTATGAGTCAGCAATCTGTTTCAGTCTACATTCTCTTTCGATTCGAACCACCAACACTCAGTCTAACAGCGGCCTGCGTTACCATGGAAATTAACTTGTGAATATCAAAGTCACAGAGACAAGAGGCTTATGACTTTCACACAGGGAGATCACTCAACTGACAAATGGATTAATTAAAGCTCAGGCTTACTTTTAGCCTGAAAGCTGTGATTGTATTATTTCCCCTGATCACAGGCAAACAAAGGCTTCTTGCCAACAGTTCACATTTTATGCAACACTACATATAGTAGTATTCCCAAACAGCTTATATCTGTGAGAACACGATGTGTGTGTGTGTGTGTGTGTGTGTGTGTGTGTGTGCCCCTGTACTTCTATCTCTATGAGAGCCAATTTGAGTTTAAAGCTTCAGAATAATAACATTTTTGCAAATAGATGTGATTCAGCCCGATCCTTTCTCTTGGGACTTGGGTTTAGTGTTAAACGATTACTTCGACATTTTGGGAAATATGCTGACCTGCTTTCTTAGTTAGATGAGAAGATCAATACCACTCTCATGTGTGTAAAAACACAGTGTTGCAGTACGGAGACAAACAGTTAAGGTCTTCCCACATCTGCTTCACAGTATGTAAGAATCTGCTGCTTTTGTTTATTTTATATAATCTTAAATTCAATGTTTTTTTTATACTATTGGTCCAACAAAACTGATGTCTATGGATCAGAGAAACTTTGTATTAAAATGTAATAAAAGGTATATTTATTTATTTGTTTGTTTGTTTGTTTGAGTATTTTTTTATTTATTATGCAAAGCCTTACTACAGCTAAACTGTTTTACCACCTCAGTCTATGTGTTATGGACATATGAACATGGTGGAACATTTAGCAGCTTAAGAACCAGATATTACTTTGAAGGGTTAACAGAGACCAAAAATATAGCTAAAAGAAATTAGATATTGGACTCATCAGGTTCCAAACTTTTCATAATGTTGTATGAAACTGCTGGATTTGTAAATTAGCAAATGTTTGCTAATTTTCCGTATCAACTTAAAATGTGATAATGTGTCAATGTTGTGTTTCTGCTGCCCCCAAGTGGCCATAAAATTGGAGATTACAGATTTTAGGATTGATATTAGCAAAGCATATAAAGGGTGTGTACAAAAATATGTGTGTACATGTTTTTGTGCTTGTGCATGTGTGTATAATAGGTTCTGGTTTTGCTCCTTTAGGCTTTGCTGAGTGTATAAGCAGAGCACACTGATGAATAATGAGGCTATTAGAACCACAGCAGACCACAGAGCACTGCTTGCTCTCATTCAATACCCTTGGACCCTTGCTCTATATTTTCTTTCTATGAAACACTCCTGCTGGAGCATCACGGATAATTCAATATTCACTTTATGGAATGAGTCCTATGGAGAATTGGTAAACTTGTGTGTGTGTGTGTGTGTGTGTGTGTGTGTGTGTGTAGGTGTGTAGGTGTGTGTTTGATATTTAATACTTAAATACACATAAGCATGCATTTGTGAGAGCATTTTATTGACTTCATTCAGTCTAAAAGCCATTCACTTAAAATTAACTCACATATACATGTCTCACCCTTACATTGGCCTGACATTACCATACAATAATTTAAAATATCTCCTCCACTCTGGAAGAGCATCAGCAATGTTTTAGTTAATTTCTTTTCTGAAGTACAGCCATATCTGTGAGGATGTCCAGACCTACAGCAATCAGAGAAAGCTTCAAATTTGGCTTGTGCTCACTTAATACACACACATACATACACATAGAGTCAAAGTCAGCCATTGCTATTTCTAGTCCTTAATCAAGATCACTGAGAAAGCTGCAGGGTTACAGATAACATTTCTGCCAAATGTCCCATTAAGGAAAACAACAGATAATTAGCATGTCTTTGTGCATGTGCATATGCATCATCTTTTTCAATCCTCCAATGTCAAAAGTTTTAATATACTTTTACTCAAAACTGTACAAAAATGTAATTTGTGTATTTTTTTTAGGTAGGTATGAAGTAAAAACAGTGCAAAGTGTGTTAAAGTCTATCTTAAAAAGACTGAAAAAAGACTCGTCTGACAAATGCTTTGATTGTGATGACACAGAGTTTTAGAAGTCATATAAATGGAACGGGCGAGGTCGGGGTTTTCCTGTGGGATCCGAATCAAAGACGTGGTCAGATCATTTAAAGGTGAAAAACTTAACAGTTTGAAGAGTGAAAGAAAAATATAGACCATGAATTAATTGCTTAATAGAATAAAATAACTCTTTTTCAAAGTGTGCCCAAGGAAAAGCAAGTCCCTTCCCCTGAAGCATGCTTAGTTGTATTAAAGACAGGCAGCCAAGAAGACAGCACATCTCTACCTGACCTTGTCACCTCCCGCAGCTTCTGATAATGGCTGCTCTATGATCAGTCCCCCTGTGTAAAGACATCTTTGCACCTCCCCAGTGGTTGGCTTTACATGTCCCAGTTCAGCTTTGAGCAGCGTGAAAAGACAGTGAAAAGAAAATCAAAGACAATTCACTGTGACTGACAGTTAGACTGTCAAACGTGGGCTTTTCTTTGTCTCTTCAGCCACAGTGGTTTTATCAGTGCTCATATTCCTTTACTTCAAACATGTGTTAAAGCAACAGATCACGATCACAGCCACACAGGAATGTGTTCACTTTCTTCTCTTGGTCCTAGGCCCTAATGTTCACATGCTAAGTGTGATTTCTACTTAACAAACTAAAAAATCTATAAACTTCACATTATGACATTAGCTCCGTACAACTAAGATAAAAAAACAATGATGTTCATCACTCAGCTTTCGTAATGACAGACGACAGGTCGAGAGATATGATCCAACCACCACGACAGAACAAGGGAAAAAAATGCATGTGTTTTCGTTTGTGCACATATGCAGCTGTGAGTTTGCCCACGACTTGGTTCATTAATAGATCAGATATTAGCCAATGATGAAAGAGATTGAAAGAGAGGGAAAAAGAGGTGTAATATAACCACTCACATGTATAAACCCAGGTATGTTTTCACTTTTTCTGTGTTTAGCTACCGTACAGCTCAAGGACAAACTCACCCCGAGAAGATTAGCTGATTGCCATGGTATCAGCTAATAGGAAAAAAAAAAGTAGTCTCAATAGTCTCAATATACAGTAATATTCTAAGATCTGCGGAACTGAAAGTGACACATTTAATGAGTCTCTTAGATAGATATTCGAGAAGAGAGCTACTGATAACATGTAAAATAGATTCATTGAACACACGCATTCTGCCTCCCTCCATACCTTAAAATCATCCCCTTTTTTTTATTAGCTGCAATAAAAGACTTCATTTAAAATCACTTGTCAAACTCAAGGACAACAGCTAAAACTAAAAGTTAACCCGGGATGCTCACAAACATCTGAAGGAGTAGTATCTGCTCAAAAACCGAGCCAAAGTACATTCATCAACACTCTGGCAGGGAGCCGATACCGTGGTGAAGCGCATTTATATTGCATCAACAATTTTCAATTCAATTTGGCACCAATAAAAAACATATTTTCCTGGGCATGGATTCAAAGCCTTCACTGCCAAACAAAAAGCAGCAATTAGAGAAGTGGGCATCTTAAAGGAAGATGAAAGTGCATGAAATCTCTTGGTTACCAATTACAACATTCATATCTCTTACGGGGTGAAGTCTTCGCAGTCTGGTCAGGCATTTCAATAACACAGACGACATAAAGCATGCAAAAATGCAAACATTGTTCCTTTTTATGCAACCCTTAACATTAACGTCTTAAATTTCATACAAACGATTACTCTTTAAGCAACTAATATTTGATTCAAATTATGTTCCACCATCTGTTCCAGACACGTTTTTTTTTTTATTTGTTAATTGTTTTTTTGTTTGTTTGTTTGTTTGTTTTTTTTTGCCCCAAATCATGATTCATTTATGTTTTCCTACATAGCACAGATGCACACTCAGTGTTTTGTATAATATTCATGAGTGTCTGTTGTGCCTAATCTGTTGTGGCGTGATGCTTTGGACAATGCTTGGACAACCTCTCTTCATCTCCAGCAACTCACAGAAAATGAAATGCAGCACCATCAAATTCTGTGGTACAGTTTTTAATCTTTTTAAAATCAAAGTGCATCAGGTTGGACAAAACCACACAAAATGCTAATACTGTATACTATATGCCCTCTAGACCTTTTATTAAAGTATGGTTATTAAAAGCTCTCTGTTTACGGTGTACATACAATGTTTTCCTAAGTTATTACAGCAAACTGTTGCTAAAGGAAACCATACAGCAGATTTCTATATAAACACTAAGTTTATCAATTATGCTTTACAGTTCATGCATTGTAGTGGAGAGAACCATGGCCACTCTCATCTGCATATGAATGATGGCTTTACAATAAGTGTTTATGTCTTGTTCCCGAGGACGGTGTTAATATACCTGTACCTGCTGGAGAGCAGAGAAGGGTAAAATGGGATGCACAGCAGGATTTCTGTGCAAGTCACAGCTAGAATGTTAAATCCAAAAGTCTGATTCAATGCAGCATCATAGCTGCTTGGTCTGAGTGAAGCGATTTACAGAAAAGGGTAACGTGTGAAATCAGGCTGCAATGTGGCCCATGAGCTGAAGCAATAATGACATCTATTTCAATAGTAGAATAATAATGACAGTGTATATTTACACTATTGCAGTATGAATATGCTGTTCATTCGTCCACGTCAAGGGGTTGTTTCATTGTAACTGGAATTCTTTTGGACATCTTAGGCTTTATTTATCTTTTTCACATCAGCACATTTCCATCGAATACAAGCTGTGAAAAGAGAGAATTGAGTAGATGATGCAACTAATGCTATAAATCCATTAGCTGCATAAATACTGTCTCTCAGCTTTTTGGTTACCCCAACCCTAGTACTGCATTTATGAAGTGTAATAAATTAGACAAATTCAATTCTTCATTGAGGCCAAAAGGCTCAACAGTGTTAAGAGGATGAATCCAATATGCCTCTCTGAGAAGCAGTGAATTGAGCCACCTCACTGTAGGTGAGGGTGAAATGTCTTCTATTCACCAGAAGTTTAATGATGCTGCAGAGTCATAGTTGTGCATAATATTGAGAAATAGCATAATACTATAGAGTTCAGATACATGAATCTTTAAAGCTGTTCCAACATAAACCAGACGACTTGGACATTTAAACATGTAGACAATGTGTCCTGCTGCAATTTAGTGGAGATTTTATTGGCGTGTTTTTCAAGTATGTGGATGAGTATATAATGTACCGATTATTTACAGTGGCCACAGGGGAGAAAGCCTGTAGGTTGTTTACAGCTTGATGTTGGGTGGTTTTCTAGTGTCAGAATGAACCAGTCTGTCTCTGAGATTCAGAGAGCATTTGAACATGATCAATGGAGGTACTCTTAGTCAGAACATTGTGCACTGGTGGGCAGGGTCAAAAATATAATCGTTAAAGGTCCATTGTGTAGGATCTAGTGGCATCTGAAGTTGCAAATTGCAACCAACTGAATACCACTCATTTTTCAAGTGTGTAGGAGAACCTACAGTAGCCGTGAAATTTGCAAAAATGAAAAAAATCTCCATGGTAGAGGATCTTCTAGATATATATGGTTTTTTCCAAGGTTACAAAAATGTATAGATTCTGCCCATAAATCACCCTAATCAGCCCCCACAGCTCACCAGGTAGAGTGTGCACCCATGTACTAAGGCTCCTTACCGTAGTGACCTGGGTATGATTCCAGTCTGCAGCCCTTTGCTGTATGTCATTCCTACTCTCTCTTCCTACCCTTTCTTGTCACTCTTAAGCTGTCAATGTCAAAATAAAGGTGTGGAAAGCCACACTAAATAAATCCCCCTAAATCTTACACACTGGGCCTTTAAACATTAGATTGTCCTGAAAAGTGATCCATATGAGTGCAGTGCCTCATCCTCGAACAGGTTCAAACATTCTTACAATCTGCTCCATCCCTCTGTAAACACAGAGCCACAGACTTGTAGAGGCAGTGTAAACAAAACTAGATTTACTTCTACATTTCTTTACACCCTGAACACCTCCTGCCTTTGTCCTTACAAATCTATCCTCTCCATTTCTTCCAGCCACCCTAATTCTTCCCTCGGTTTCCTCCCACCTTCCTTCCTTCCTTCCATCCTTCTTTCCTTCCTCTGCGGCCCACTTCTGCACAGAGGGAATGGCAGCAGCAGCTTCAATAATTCACTTCCCTTCAGAACAGGTTGTGTTTGCATTGCAGGGTGCTGCAGGCGAGAATAGAGAGGGCGAGGAAGAAAGATTAAAAACAAGGAGGAATGAAGAATGAAGTCGAAATGGATGAAGACTTTGAATAGAAAGATGGAATGAAAGTAAAAGAAAAAATATATACAGCAGAGGAAAAAGCCTGTGGTGAGTAATCATGATGTGGAAAAACAAAAAAGAGAAAAAAATAAACAGAAAGAAATTGTTTTAAGGCAACAAGTCAGTTCTTTCTAGTCTCCTCTGTTTGTCCTAAAAGGTGAGAAAGAGTAATATAAGAGACGAGGGATGTCACTCTATCAGAGAACATGTTGAGAAAGGCGCCCCATGCAGAAAGTGAAAAGATGAGGATGTTAGTCTGATAAAAGTCAAAGCAGCACCTATCACTGAAGTATTCTCCCTCTGCTGCCTGCGAATACCTCTAAACTATGAACGAAGTCTCAGAAGTCTCTGCCTCCAACTCTGCCAGCTCTTTTAAAATTCACAGTGGTGTGTGTGTGTGTGTGTGTGATGTTTGAAGCAGTTTATGTGAACGTTTAATCCTTTAGGTTTAAACCTTTAGCTTGTTTTTGACATTTGGAAAGATTATTATAACTACTAATAATTTAAACATGACTATCGTGTATTTACCTGTTGTACCCTCAGGTTTATTTGGTATGTTGGCATCTAATAAACGAACCCTGGCCTGCACTGTATGGTCCATGTTTGAAAAATACAACTAAATGATAAACAGACAAATAACTGCAGCAATTGATGCTTATGGCAGAAATTAGAGCTCAAATAATCATTTAGAAAATGAATGCTTGAATGTGGGTATTTGCTGATTTTCCTATTCCAAATATATTTAAGTGAATATATTTAATTTCTTTGACTGTTGGTTGAACAAGACTTTGAGAAATTGTGATGGGCAATTTAAAAAAAACAGATTCAATAAATCTGTTTCATTGACAAACTTTCACAAGGTAGACAAACTTCTTGTGTGCCTGTGTCATTTTGATTTAAGTTCCCTTGTAGCACCTGAGCAGTGTGATTCACAAAGGAACTAAATGTGAAAGTGCCCTAAAGCAAACTTTTCAAACATGGTTTGGGCTAACGCAAATAAAGTTTAGGTCGCTCGCTCATTCTCATTTTCTCTCGCTCCCTCACACTGACTGGTTCCCTCCATTTCTTTCTCATTTTCTGAGCCCCTTGTCGGTCTAGCTTTCAGTCTCTAGGGAAGCCTTTCTTCTTTTAGCTGCTCTGTATCTGGCCCTGCTCTTTTCAATGTCACTCTTGCTGTGTCTCACTCAAATATATGTTTTTTAATATGAGCCTTTCACTCTGTCATGTGTTCTTTTTTTCTTCTTTCGTAAGCCTGATCCAAGTAATTTCTCTGAATCTCAAAATTCAATTAGATTTCATAAGCTTCACCGATCTGTTAATACCTGAAGTGGAAAGGAGGTGTTGTTGATAAAGAGATGAGGTGATACATTTCAGAGAAACACAGATATTATGTGCATTCGGCTTCACGTACATGAAATTATGTAACTGATTTCTCTCTGCATCATTTCACATCCTCAGAGGTCGTCTTAAAATATGCACATCACAGCTGCTCAGAGAATCTACTGTTGCTTCTGACTGCATTATGACTGTATGGCCATGACATCTTATGAATCAGAGAGTGTGTCTCTGTATTCTTTTGGAAGTGTGAAATTTACCTGATACATTACCTTGCTGAACAGCACACCCTCCTCAGATGAAGGATGCCTAGCGAAATGATTTCTTATGTGGTATAACGCATCCTCACTGAGCCACAGGCATCATAGTGATTGAGTTAGAAATAATATTCTCATTCATGTACCTGGAAATGCCAGCTCTCATTTGTTTTGTTTCCATATGCTTTCAGATGCTTTTTACATTTTCACCAATTAGGACTTGATCATCTCCATCTGCCAAGATTTTGATTAAATCAAAGACTGCAACATATCTTCTTTACTACAATTTATTAGAATGATAATGTGCTTGTATTACCAGGTCTGAGTGACTTCCATCAACAACTGTACTCAAAGGGATACTTCCCAGGAGATACAAGTTAAGATTGTAGAGTAGATGTATTATATTGAAGAAACACAATTATGATATGAAAATATAACTTTTTTTTGTTTGTTTTGCTGGGAAATAACCACACAATTAAGACTGCCAAATATCAGTTGTAATTGTCGAGCTGCACAGGACACCACTCACACCAAACTGAATCAATTGTAACAATTAAAAAAGTACTTGGATTCACGGAGAACAACAACAACAAAAAATCATAAACAATGCAACAAAACCAGAGATAATATATATATTTTTTGACTAAACTTTCATTACTCAAAATGTAACTCCACCATCATCAAGTTGTGTAATGCTAGTAACAGCTAGTAACCTTCAGTCTCAATCAAAGGCGAGGAGTGGGCTCCAGAGGTCTGGTGAGATCTCGTCTCTCAAACCCAACGGCCCTGAAACATCACTTGAGGTCATTTATCAGATTTCTTATAGGTCACTCTGGAGCCACAAAAGGCTTTTAAAACTTTTTTTCCACATACTCCCCAAGACCTAACAGACTTTGATGTGTAAAATCAATGTTCCATTTGGTCAAAACCTAATTAGCAAGTGAGCAGAGAAATTGAAATATATTTCAATATCGGATAAATAATTAAAAGTCCAGCTTTTGCCAAAAATCTATTCAAATGAAATCATTTGGAACATGACAGGTGGTTTGGATGAAGGGATATTTAAACTTGTTTGGTAGGGCTATGGGGGTACGTCAGTCAAAAAAAAAGTTGTCATCCACACTCTGCTAGCCCGGTTTGCATAAAAATAGGCTGGAGTAATTTATTCTCTTTTTTCTATGACTGTCAAATTCCTGGCAGGGTTAAAACTGCACTTCTTTTCATCGACTAAATCAACAATTTACTTTAATTCACAATTTAAATAATTGTTACATTTCTTGTTGGTTTCACCCACTTTTACCCAAATCAAACCACCTTTGCTCATGATGCACCTATCCCTCTGCCCTCGTTTCTTTAGGATGCTGCGAGACCAGGCTGTCGGCTTGCTCCCCAGTGTCAGCCCTCCACCCTGTTTCCCAAAGCCTGTCTGCAGCCTTCAATGACAGTGTGCGCTATGTCCTATATATGCAGTAAGTGGATAGGTGGGTGGATGCTTGCCACTGAATCGGCGGATGATAGCGAGAAGATGACAGGGCTTCGCAGGAGAGAGGTGCTGGGTGTGGAGAAAGGATATAGGGAGGAGAGGGGAGGAGGGAGAGTGTGAGCAAGCAAGGAAGAAAAGTGATGAGGAGTTAAAGGGGTGTATCTGTGGAAAGGGTTTGGATAAAAAGAGGGAATTAGAATGGAATGAGGATGAAAGTAGAGAATTGGTACATTTTGCCCCATTTTGACATGTTAAGGGTAGCTATATTGATGGCTGGGAAGGAAAAGAGGATCAGAGAGAGAAGAAGAGAAGAGAGGAAGATGACAGGAACATCTTTCTTGACAGGTACACTTTTAGTAGATGGGTAAAGACAGAATGAGGGAGGAGGAAGAGGAGGAGTCGGATCAGGATGTGTAGCTGGTGACAAGTAAATTGCTACACCGACAACATGGGAACTTTTTAACATATCCGACAGATTATACCACATCTCGTCTGAGCCAGTTGTCATGCATGGAGAAAGAATGTATGAGAGTAGCAAGCTAAACATTTCAAACTCCAGAGTCTTCTTTTTTTTTTTTTTTTTACTAAAACCATCATGAGCAGAGTAGGAGAGGGGAGAGCGGTTGGCTGCTGAGGGCAAACAAGTTTGAGTGTGGACGAGAGCTAGAGAGGGAGAGGGCGAGATCTCCAAGCACCACGCATCACTGAATTATTGAGGCCAGACATGTGTAGGAGCAGAACATAGATTTCCAGCGTTGATCCCTTTCTGCTGTCAGAAAGTTTAGTTGGACACAACCAACTCCAGCAGTTACATTTGTGTTGTTGTTATTATTTTAGGGGGGGGGTGGGGGTTTCAGTACACAGCACAGGAAAAGGCAGAACATATGTGGGAGGAGCAGTCTCAAAAAGTATGGTTTTAGCAGTGTTTGTGTGATTACCTCCTGCCGCACTTTGAGCCAGAGCATATCTGTATATGGTTTTCCCTGGCAGGCTGTTCTATGTGCAGGATTTCTATGAAGTGACAGATCAATATATGTCTGTGCTGAAGGTGTGACAGGCGGCGAGAACGGATGCCAGTATGCATAGCACTTTGCACACTGTGAAACCCCACCATTTGCTCAGTGTGAGTCAACAATATCACAAATATCTTAAAGCTCACTGAGGAGATTTACACCTACTGTAAAGACTGCCACAGCATGCCAATTCCAAAAGATAGAGACTGTCAAAATGATTACTAAATATTATCACATTAACTCTGATCTAGTATAGTGTAACCAACTTTAATGAAAATAAGGTTTGATTTGTACAGTGTCAATTGTTCAAACTCAATATGTTTTCCTTAGTGTTACCCACTTTGCAGAATAATGTATGTGCAGAGTTTGATGCAAGAAGGCTGTTTTACGGTTTGTCTCATCATCAGGTATCAATTATTATTAGCATTACCTATTTTTATTTTTATATATCTTAAAATATGTGTGCAGGGTATTGTAGCTACTGTCTGTAGCTACAATACAGTTTTGTCTAGTTGCTGACACACTGAAATGACATGGATAGCACAAATATTTAAACTGACACACAGGAAGCAAAACCTCATCTCAAATCTCCAAAAACTTTAAACACATTTTCTGCTTTACACACATTTTGCTATTCGAAGTGGCTCTTTTTAAGTGTACTGAACGTGGTTCTCTGCATAAGACACAACAATCTGACATAAAGTCACATGTTTGCAATTTCAAAACACGCTATAAAATAAAATGACACTACATGAGCTCATTGGCCACTATATGTGCCACCTACAGTACCAAACATGGTGTTATGTAATCGTTAACACTTCAGTCAGGAAGTAAGCAATAAAAGACCATAGGTGAGCATCTTTGGAAGACATTGCTGAGAGAGGAAGAGGAAGAGGGAGGGTGAGAATGAGAGAGGGAGGAAGAGTGAGAGGTAGGTGTACAGCAAATTATTTTGCTTTCCTCTTTATTTTTTTATGTATTTATTTTTTCTGACATTTTTTCTGCAATTGTATTTTTCAGCTTACTGTTTTGTGAGCATATTTTAGTTCACTCCAATGTAAATATATCTGCTGTGCATATGTTGCACTGACTTGTTTGGTGAAAAATAAATAAAATAAATATTTCAATAGCACGTGTGCGTATCTGCAAATATTTCTGTGCATGTGAACAATCTGAAGAATTCTCTACAATTTGTATGTTGTAAAACTATGTTAGTATTATGGCAAAGCATACTAAAGATGAGAGTGCTTTTCATTATGTGTGTAGTTGGTTAGAGAAAAATCTACAAATACGAATGAAGTGTGTGCCATCTGGTGCAAAAGTTTGTGGTTTGGTGAATTGTGTTAGTATTTTGATAAAACCAGCCTAGTTTGCAAAATTGTGTTTAAGCAAATGGAAAAAACTGTAATAGGAACTGTGGGACCTCCCAGAGGTAATCACAGAAAAAGACACTGTGGCAGACAAATAAACTGCACATATTGTCTCACAATTTTTTTCCACAAACAAAACCTTCATTTCAATAATCTGAAAGATGCTCTAATCAGATTTTAAAAATCTGCACAGTGATTTTGAAACTGCACTCAAAAATATATATCAGAAAATGTTCTAAATGAAAACATTCAAATAAAAGAAACATTCAATAAAAAAGTCTCTGAAACTGGAGCTGAAGACAAAGGACAGGAGGGTGAAAGAGAAGCCAGTGAAGAAGAAAGAGAGTGACAGTCTGAGGGAAGTGCAGGAGGAGGCAGACGGTCTCTGATGTAAGCCATGTTCTTGCCGCTGTTCACAACCGTCCTGTCGCCTTCATGAATAAGTTAGATGCCAAATGTTCCCTCCCTATCATGTCCATGCATGCAAACACACACACACACACACACACCCTACCCTACACACAGCCCTTGTTCCTTCACTTTCAAAGACACCAGGATAAGGACCCGCACATACAAAAAAAACACAGCACACAAAACACACCTACACTTCCACAACTGTTAAATTAGCATCCACTACAATATATCTAAAGATTAAATTGCCTTGCAGACACACATTTGTATATATTCCCTCCTGAAGATGGGCAAATAAGAGGTGCTTGATGATGTCTGACAGAGTGACAGGAGTACAGAGGAGAAAAGTGAAACCTCCCTGACAGTTTTTCCCACTCACAAGGCACCCACGTCGTCCTGTTGCACTCTAGACCACTCATCCAAAGAGGTGAGTGTGTGTGTGTGTGTGTGTGGGCCTGTGTTTTCTTACTGTGTGTGTGTGTAACAGTGACTAACATCCCGGTACAGAGAGATGAGAGTGGGTGAGTGTGAGGTAATGATCTATGAGTTCAGAGAAAGGTAATTGCAGTGAGGTAAAGTGATTTTTAAGCGTGTGCACATTCGTATGCGCGTGTGAAAGGCTCCCGTGTGCATGTGTGGATATGATCTGCATGAACGAGAACATCATCAACGGAGAGAGTGAAAAGTAAAAAAATAAAAGTGAACAGACAGAAAGGAGCGTTTACATGATGATCTGTGAGCAAATAATTAGAATAAGTCTGTCAGCACGTTAGTGTAGACACAAGGCTGCTGGAGCCTGCAGTGATTCTGAACATTTCAGTCCTCTTCATCAAACTTCTAGCTTTGATTTTTTTTTTTCAAGGCTGGCTTGGAAAACAATGAAACATTTCCAGGGAAATGAAATTAATCATGAAATTAATTAATTAAAATCAGTCAATCAGAACTATCAAAGAGGTTTTATAGTACAAGTTGACAGAAAAACAGACAAGATAAATGTCGCACAATCAACAGCATCAAATGGGTTTCAGTGAATACCTTTAGTAAAATGTACTTCTTGATTACTTAGAGCAGAGAATCCCCTGAGAAGATCTACATGTCTCCAGTCTTTATGTTAAGCGAAACTAATCTGCAGCTGCCTCCCAATAGATACAGTACAGACACTAGGGTGGTTTTAATCTTCCCATTCAAGGGAAAATTCACTTCTTTAGAAAACATTTTGTTGTCATGTCTGCCACTGCCCACTACATTATTATATGAGGCAAACATAAAAGACGGGCAGATAGCTAATACCATGGTGTAAAGACATACATAGACTCATTTTATAAGGACAGGCTTTACTCAGGACTCCAGAGAGCCAGACTGCCCACCTCTACTTGCCACCTTGTGCCCAACCCGGGCTCAGAGCGTAACTGGTGGGAGGCAACGTGATAAATCAGACCTCCCAAGATGTTGTCTTAGCGCTCTTATCCTTTAGCCCCAGGTAACAAGGCTAGTGTAAACCACAGTCAACATATCACTTTGGCCATAGGCCTATGGCTCTGCTACTGACCTGTGGGTTAATAGAAATGTTGTCAGGCTTTAATATCCATTCAGCCGGAGAGAAAAATAGGAAACTGGAGAGGAGAGGTGAGGAGAGGATGAAAAGAGAGGGTCAAGGCCAAAAAAAAAAAAAAAAAAGTGGCAAAGAATGAGCTGACTAAGCATCAAAACAAGGAGGTTGCGTCCTGTATGTGTGTGAATGTTCTCAAGGTATGACCCTTTTACTATTAAGCCAGCGGGGGCTATGCTGCCGCACAATGGACCTAGTTAACGCGAGAAAAAAATGAGAGCATGAAGAGATAATTAAAGCACCATGTGCACTAAAATTTTTAGCAGAAGGGATGAGATCAGAGAGACTGACAGAGATGAGCGGAGACAGACAAAAAGAGGGAGGGACAGGAGACAAGGGGGGGACAGATACCGCCACTCGTGTCTAATACATATAGTTGTTCACATCTAAATTTTAAATTTTAAGTTGTGGTGAACAACAGAGAATTTGATATACATTACAAACAATAAAGACACTTGCCAACATTCATCAGCTCTGCTACCCTGCCAACCCATTATCTGCTATCTGTTCTGAGCAAAGAATAGCTCTCCTAATCGTCTGGCACTCGACACCATAATCAAGCTTTCAAAACAGACAAACCACTGAAATCTTCTGTCCAAATATTGACCTGCTCCTTATGTCTTCTATCTATCTATCTATCTATCTATCTATCTATCTATCTATCTATCTATCTATCTATCTATCTATCTGGTCATTCTAAAGGTTGGAAAACAGTTTGAGCACCACTAATTAAATTTCAAGGACTTTAATTAAACGTGATATAGAGGGGAAGGTCATTTAACATCTCTGTCATTGCCAATCACATTTATGTAAAGCAAAAAGAGGCATGTGTGCGTGTATACATGTGCATGTGTGTGCGCGTGTGTGTGTGTGTGTGTGTGTGTGTGTGCGCGCGCACACCTACCTGTAAGTGTAGTGCACATAGAAATAAAGCAGAGAGGTAAGAAGTAGGAGGAGGATAGTAGGTGTTGGACTGTGGGAGGTAAAAGATTATCATCATCTCTAGCTTAATGCTTCAGTCTCTTTATATCACCGTCTCCCGTCCCCTCCTCCATTGCCTCAGAGCCACCAATAAATTATGGATGCTTATTAGAAAAGGGCAATATTCAGCATCCAAAATAAACTCAGCAGCAGGAGACATAAAAGAGACACAAACAAAAAGTGCTGACGTGGGGAGAGGAAGAGTTAAAGTCACAAGGGAGCCAGTGGCCGGGCCAGTTAAACCTGGAATGATCTCTTTCTAGGTCAATGGTTTTCAACCCATGTGCCATGGCAAGCTATTGTGCTGCAGCGAGTAAAACTCCCCATTAAAAAGATGCCCAAATGTTGGTTGCCTATCGACACGCACACATATATATGTATATACACATATATGTATATACACAGGCTGCAAATAAAAAAAACAAGCAAGGAATTCAGGTGTTTCATTCTTCCTTGGGCAACATCTTCAAAGTGATTAGTGATTTTGCGCAATGTCTAAATATGAAACTTTTTCACTTTCTACATCTCTTGCCGTGCTTTGTTCTATGGCCAGTGGCAAGGCCTCAACTCTCCTGCTGCTGCTAGGGCCTTGCTCAAATCCAAAAAAATCATTGATTTAAGTTCATTACATTTCCTGTTAACAAGCACATAATCATGCATCATATTGCCAGCTAATGCAGTTTGGATTCCATCTACAGCACCAGCTAATGGTGTCAAGCAGTCAATAATTTGGTGTCCCTGAACTCTGTTGCTTCACAGAATTTGATATGATGCAGCACCAGAAAGATGGAGAGACATTTTTCTGGTACACTTTGTTTGGATTGATCTCGTATCCATTCAGACGAGGAGTCAAACCCGATGAGACTGTCTTGAAATTTCCTGAATTTTGCCTAATCCTTAAGCTTTGTTACGCTGGTTTATTAAGCTCACTTCTCTCCTCTCATCTTTACCGCTGGTTTTTTTTCAGGGGGATAAGCTTTTTATATGCATCTTCACACTTGATCACGAACATCCCTGCATATATACATACAGTGATTTTCAAGTTTAATTTAATCTGGATATACTGTAATCCTGGGCATTACTGTACAAGAATGATGCGTCATTCACATGCGCCAACTCTCAACATACTTAATGTGAAAAAGTACAGCATAAAGTTGAAGTACAGCATTGCATTTACTTTGTGTATTTGTCCATCCAATCACTATTTGATGGACAGGTGTTACAAGCTTTTTGACAGCCTATCAAAATTCACAGTACAATCAATACTACGCTGCTACAAGAGACACAGTGACTGATCCACAGGTCCCTGCTAATCCAGCAAACTGTTGCAGTGGGAAGAAAAGTGTGCCTGACGTACAAACACGTCCCACTCACACAAGCAAAGCACGCACACAGAGAGACTCACAGGTTTGCTACCTCACACACTTCACATCCGTGCATCCATTTGGCACATGAAGTCACACTCATATACTCGAGTGAAAAACACCTGCACACACAGACTCACAGGCCTGAGCTGAGAAAAACGCACACATCCAAAAACACCCCAGAGAAGGCTACAGTAAATGAACCTCACAGCCGTCCAAAGCGCTGACATCAATCAGGCACGCTTACACTGTTCGGCTCCCGACGGACTGTGAGTCGCATCTGTCTGCCAGAGCAAGTGCTAAACAATTCCAAAGTGAAGGAAACCATTTTATGCATATCTGCATACACAGCGAGCGAGCGTGCCAGACTCGTTGGCTCTATTCCCGATCTTCCCTACTTGTGTTGTTTACTGCAATTGTGTGAATTGTGAAATGATTTGCTCTTATTGAATGACTCTTTTTAGTGATGATCATTTCCCTATATAACCAGCTGTTGCACAGCTGAGCACCACCACCACACGAGCCACATGGGAAACGGGGGCCTATGAAGCCTGGCCAGTATGATTCCCAGAAATCTTTTGAGACTCTTCCTCCCTCAGACAAGTGACCGATCACACCGGCGGAAAAAAGCTATCATACAAAAAGACTGAATATCACTGCAGCAGACACCGCTGGCACTGACTGCACACCTCTCTGCTTCGACCCACTGCATATTTGTGACAGAGCCCATGAGGCACGGATGCACAAATTCTTCATGACAATCAGCGTATCACCCTGTAGAGAACCAAAAACTGTTTCATCGACTTATTATGAAAAAAAAAATAAATGAGGACAAGAATGCACAAGGGCAAACTGGAGATGTGAGCCGTCTGCAGGACAGCATAACTAGATCATAAAAGTCACTCCACGAGTAGACAACTGATTGAAAAAATGAACACAGACTCCTTCAAATTGATCGCTGGCATTGAAAGTAAGTTCTGGACAGAATACATTTTTAGCATATTACATTTACAAAATATATATGTATGCCATAAATATTTTGGAAGAATACAAAACAGATTTACGGTAAATCCTGGCTTTATCACAGCAGGTAAGGAATACACCTGTTGGTATTTTAAAAAATCCCAGATAAGTATGTGATGTGTAACTAAAACTCTTGTACAGTCTTTTCCATTGTAAGGCTGTGTTTGACATTTCCTATAAAGATAGATAGTGGGGAAAAAATATATAATATCTCATCGAGCACTGTCACACTACACAGACACTACGGCTGTGAATCACAAAAAATGATTTTCAAGCTTCACTATTGTGTATTAAGACATCAGTGTAATGCTTCTAAAAATGTGTCAAATGGTGGTCATATATATATATATATATACTGTATATATTAAAGGCTAAGAAAAGATGTGAGAATTTTCCTTGTAAATTATAATATACATGAATTCTGACAGCCGCAGATGAAGTACTGCTGGTACGAGTGGTAGCAGCCTGATTAGTTAGCGAGGACTACTACAAGAGGCCTATATGCTTCAACACATGACAGATTGTCAGCATTTCTCAGTGTGACGGCAGGCTGTGGGATTGCTTGTGACAACAGCACTCTGTGCTACTATGACTAAACAGACCTTGTTTTCAATGGCTGCCACATGCCTTCAAACATCAAAATCAAAGTATCTGAGCTGACAGATCAGTTTGTGTGTTTGCCATACCCCGGAGGGACAGGATGACTGCATATCTGGACAGGTGCCTGTAGCTGAAGAAACCGAGCCTCTTTAGTGCAGTGAGGCTGTCTTAAGAAGGGGACAGAATCTCTGCTTTATCCTCAAAAGCACAGTGCGACTGTCCTGTTTAACCTGACGGAGCCTCATCTCAGGGAGCTCTGCCAGATTTCATCTCCTATTGAAACCTGTTGTGAGTGTGTGTCTGCACTAAGTTAAGTGACCATACTACAGTATAACCTCCACTCAGTGATAACCATAAACCTTTAATAACTCAAAGTTTGATCATATTTTGTGTAATAAAGCACAAATCTGTAAGACTAATATGAATTTTTTTACCATAAAGATTAATATCAGCTTTAAAATGGAATTAGATTGGATTTACAGCAGGTGGGTTTTTCCCCTCCACTACACACTGCTGGATGTTTTCCCAGCCACCTCCTGTGACTTCTAAGAAGTAATATCTCTCTCTCTCGAGTTAATTTGCTGTCGATCTCCCTGAAGCTATTCTCGGAGTAGTTTAAACGCCAGTTATTATCCAGCCTCCTATTAGCGCGTCTCACTGAAACGCCGGACAATATGTGGCACAGAGAAGCCCTTAATTAAGGTTATGGACTAATAATTGAACAAATTAACATCGCTGCCGCGGATGGAGCTCAGTTAATAAAGTATGCATTGATGTAATAATAATAAACACATTTGTAAATATCACGTTCTTACCGTAAACACCTTGGCCCCAGACGAGAGGACAGACACTAGAAAATAACAAAATCCAGAAAAGCTCCATGTTCAGCTCAGTTCCCTCATAACCTAAGAAAGAGACAGAGAGGGGTGGGATGAGAGAGTGAAGGGAATAAACTGCAAATTGATCTGACAAACAAGAAAGGACAGCTGAGTGATTGTTATCTAAAAAAAAACAAAGAAGTGGTTCTGTCATTTTTTTTTCTCCCCCATGTTCAACTATGTCGCCCTCAACCTCTTAAGCCGTGAAAATAACATTACAGAGCAATTTAGCCCCCGGCAGCGCAGCCCTCCATCCTTTCATTCAACTTAGACGACGCATAATTCAATCACAAATGCTGGATTAGAGAAAGTTTACAAGCAGAGCTGCGTGTGTTACAGAATTGGACTTTGACAGGATTGTACGCTGTTTGGCGTGACTAAACCTCATCTGTTCCTCCTCACTGAAGCCCGGTGGGGACGGGCAGGTGTAGTCAGGACAGGAGAAATCAGGAGGATTAGACGACAGTATTCACGGAGGATTAGCGACAACAAGTGGGGTCACGCACTTTAGGCCCCACCCACACATACACATGCCACCTTTGCTTCACATCAGTGTAATCATTCCTCTTATGACTCTGCAGTAAGGCATGTTCTTATCAAAATAAATGGTTTATTTTTCTTTAAATGCATCACATGTGGAAAACCTGAAGAAAAGGGGGAATGAAAGGCAGCCGGAGTCTAATGGACCCTCTTATGTGACACCTCTGACCGTACATGAGGATTTCCTCCGACGTCTGGTCTTTATATTTGTATAATGGCTCTGAGTCGGCTGCATTGACTGGTTGCATTATACAGCGCGCCCTGATCAAAGTTTCATTACATGATGCATGGGAGTTAATACCCAGCAGGACACGCTGCATGAGACTTGGTTTTCCGGACGTCTGCTATGTTGCAGCATAAAAAGAGATGCAAATTAAAGAAAGCCTGGTATGTAAAGCCAAAATGTGAATGCCACCGGTGAGGCATATTAACTGTAATTAAAGGCAATATTATCGTGTTGTAGAGTGAAATTAAATAGCCTACTGTGTACATGCATGTTTCATTAATAGAAAAAAAAAAAAGATACAAAGTCAACTAATAGATAATAATCCCTCCAAAAAAATGTAGTCTCAGTGCAGGCATGTAATCCCTGCTGCGTCTCTACCTTGTCTCCGAGTCGCCGTCCTTTGGGTCAGTCTGCTACCCAGCGCAGCGTGCACTCCTCCCGGCACAGCGAAGAGGATTCCTCCGCTCTTCGTGAGACCAAACCGCCTCCGTGTCTCTCCACAAAAAAAAAAAAAAGAAAAAGTTATATATGTATATCCTTCTCCTGTTGGGCGTCCCGTATGAGCTTTACAATTCCCGGAGACTATAGTGGAGAGTTTGCTGAGCTCCCAGACCTCTCAAATGATCTCCTTGGTGTGTTAAACTTTTATTTTTACGCACAGACAAGCGGACAGCGGAACATCACCGCCGCTCGGTTCCACAGGAGAGTCCTCTTCAAAAAAATAAAACCACTTCCCCTTTGAAAAAAACTCAAGCAAGGGTAGTTAGGCACCAAAAGGAAAAGAAAAAAAAAAGAAAAGAAATCCTCCCCGTCTCTTCTTTTGTGGATTATCTACTTTTAAAAGGCGTGGTTCAAATGGCTTTACTGTGTGTCTCAGTCTGACCGGTGACAGTCTAGTGAAGCCCCTCTAACACAATCATGCGCTCTGAAAATGAGCTCCCCTCCGCTCGTTCAATCAGCACTGTGTCTGTGGACTCCAAGTGACGCTGGCCAAGTGGAATATGTGCGCTGACTGAGAACGACCGCCCCTGTCTGTGCAGGGAGAGAGAGGGCTGAGGAGAGGGGAGGGGAGGGAGGACAGAGGCTTACACATAGATGCGCTGGAGCCTCACAGCTCCACACTGAACAGGTTGTCAAAAGAACAGCATTTGCTTCTCTCTCTCTCTCTCTCTCTCTCTCTCGCCCTCTCTTTTCTCCATCCCTCTCTCTCTCTCTCTCTCTCTCGCCCTCTCTTTTCTCCATCCTCCAGATTGGAGGATTTGCTTTGGAAAAAGGTTTTCAGGAGTTCCACAGAATATCTTAAAGAGCAGAAGAGGCACCGGTGGTGGTTTTTGTGTTTTCCCCCTTGTTTGGCGGAGTTCACCAGATGCGGTGCCACCAGTTGTGGGTGCCAAT
The DNA here is from genome assembly GCF_000972845.2 of Larimichthys crocea. NCBI lineage: Eukaryota > Metazoa > Chordata > Actinopteri > Sciaenidae > Larimichthys > Larimichthys crocea. The sequence continues at coordinate 18,781,214 of NC_040018.1, read as the reverse complement.
TAGAACTGAAAGGCACCCCGAAAGTTTTTAAAGCTTAATCGGGGAGCCCTTAACACTACCACCCCTCCCAGTGGACCAATTATTTATGACAGCAAAAACTAGACTGAGTGTTGACCCTCCCCAACACACACACACATATGACACTCTGATCACAGGGATCAGAGTTGTGCCGGAGGACTTTTTACTTCCCAGGGTGGCCACAAGAGGGAGTGTTTCGGCTCTGTACCACTATTGGGGTGTACAGTATGTGCGCGAATAGGGAGCGTGTACGTGTGTGCACTCTATGTGCGTGTGTGTGTGTGTGTGTGTGTGTGTGTGTGTGTGTTTGGCACTGGGGTGATGAGAGTCCTATGTAAGTGGTCCTTGTATATCTAGATGCTGGTTTATCGCAAACCTCACAAAGTCTCTGTGTGCAGATTCTATTCTTATGTGACAATGTTGAAAGAAGTTGGATGAAGTTGCTCAGCAGTCTGTGTAACCATCAGGCTTCAAAGCATGTGAGCCTGTAAATGTGTGAGACCTTGCGGACAGAGAGATATTAAACCGCACAGTTTCTATTAATTTTCCAGGCTAATTTATTACATGGCTGGTTGGCCTTGTTCAAATAATTCTGTGTGACAAATAAATAAATCCAGATTTTAACCTTGAGGATCGACTGCAGATGAATATCTGCTTGGTAAATGTTTAGTATGAAGCACTGAGTGGGTGGATTTTGCATTTTCAGGATGATGATATGTGTTGGAAAATTCATGTTGCATATTACAAAATACCATGTGGTTGCAATCCATTTTAACTGCATAATCTTAGCACATAATGCAGCATTAATATCCTACAGATCATTTACCTCCGCCAGTATAGCATTTTAACTTGTCATTGCTTTTGTGCAGTTTGTATTTTTCTTTATGACATCATTATGACAAATACAAGAATTCTGTGACCTGTGATTTATGTGCTGCTTCTTCAGTCATCAAATAGATGACTGAAGTTCTGCATTAATTATCACCTACAGTGAAGTTTCTGCTTGGTCTTATCTGCAGCTGTTTCTGGAAATTAATTTGTAACACACACAGCGTATCCTGCAGGCTGCATGCAGATTATTACTATTTTGAGCTGCTCCACAGGTGAAGTTACAGGTTGTGTGCTTTACTGAAGGGCTCCTTAGTATTTAAGGCGGTGAAGAGCTATTTCTAGTCCATGTTCAGAATCCAACATTTTCTCCTGAATTGTCTGGGAGTCAAACTAGCAACCCTCCACTCAAATGTCCATCTGTTTATTCTGCAGGTTGTCGAAAGCCTCTGATGTTAAACTTCAAAGTGGTCTGTGATGGTGTACTCTGAACGCCTTCTACACAGATTCTGCTGAGACAGCCAGTGTTAATTAATCCCACATGACAGTTTGAGGAGGACGTTTACTAGAATTAAAATTTTACCAAATCATCTAATTTGAGTCAGTGCACTGTAAAAATCCATCTGTATGACGGTATCATCCTGAAAACTTTGACTAAACTGGGCCCTCTTACATAACATAATTAAACTGCGAGGCTTAAATGTTGTTTTTGTTGGAAGCACCAAAAAAAAAAAAAGATGATTTTGACTAAACTGATTTTGTTATTCAGCAGAGTCATAATCATGATCACTGGAAACAAAGTGTTTAGATGGACAAACCTTTATCGCAGGTTGCTCTGTGCCTAACATAGCGCTAACATGTGTACACTTCAATCATTTCTGGACAACAGTGAGCAGTAAACATTCCTAAACAGAATCAAGACACTCAGCAATTACTTAGCTTTCTCAGTCCAAATGAATCTTTTATTCAGAGTAAACAAAATCATGGGATCTGGCTCAAGAATCTGTCTGTTTCTTTCCTTTTTGCCCCTCATATTGGGCTAGAGCCAGCAGTCTTGGCATGTCTTGCTGGGAGCACATCATTGCTGCTTAAGGCAATGAATCTCAAAAGACAACATGTTGTAGGAACAACCTTGGGTGGCAGCCACACACAAACACACACATATTCATCCTACAACATAAAACCATGTTTTTTCAAAGAGTTGCGGGAAGCTTCTGAGAGAAGCAGTAATTGCAGTGAATTTAGAGAGCCAACAAAGAAGTGAACATAGACAACAAAATGCTCGTCATATTCACTATTTTGGCTCCACTGCACCCACACACAGATCATTTTTTGTTCCATATATTGTTAATTATGTCTGGGTTTCTGTCTTGGGTAGCCAGTTATGAACACACTGCTATTTCAGATTAAAGCTGCCCTGAGTTTTTAATGTAAGACAAGTTTATTAATATTTATATTCAGTGTTACTCACCAAAACACATTGTGTGTATCCTTGAGCTTGTTAAGTTTATTTATTGGTTAAAATATAAAAGAAATATTTCAGCTGGAACAGAAATTTATATATTATAAATCTTTCTTTGAATACTTGGAAGAATTAATTGGAACCAAACACAATCCAAGTTGTTCAGTCCACTAAAAGAAAATCCCTAAAAAATTCACATGAAACACCATCAGTGTGTTTCCATCATTGCTTAGCTTCTTCCTTCAATTGGTAAATATAGGGAAAAAAACTCACAACATCCATCCATTGGTTGGTTTAGTTATAGTGTACCAAAGATCTGAAGTATTCTCACAGACACTAAAGAAACTGGTCGTTATCTCCAATGCACTCATAATGCATCTCCAATGACACAGAGCTGCACTGCCAAATATACAGTAACAGTAGTTATAACCTACTGTAAGTGCTATAGCATCAAGTTAAGGTAATACTTTATATTACAGCCAGCACATTACAGCATAATTTTATTAAAATACTTAACTGTACTTTGTAGTTTGATGTTTTTTGTGACTGCAATTGATGACACATTTAAAGATCTCGAAATTTTTCAGTTTGGGGCGGCTGTGGCTCAGGAGGTAGAGCGGGTCATCTGCCAATCGGATGATCAGTGTTTCGATCCCCAGCTCCTCCAGTCTGCATGTTGAAGTGTCCTTGGGCAAGATACTGAACCCCAAATTGCTCGCTGTAAGTTGCTTTGGATAAAAGCATCAGCTAAATGTAAATGTGGAAAAATCAGACCATGATCAGACCTTCAAGTCTTGAAGTAATGATGGACCATCATTTCTCTTTGCTTAGTTGAGTGGTTCTTACCACAGTATGGATTATTACTATAGTAGCTTAATAGAGCCATTTATTGTATGCCAACACTACCTCTGAACCACACAACTGATGGTTTCAAACACATCAAGGCAAGATGTTCTACTAATTAACTTTTAAGCCATGCCTGTTAATCGAAAGATATTCCAAGAGTGTGCAAAGCTGTCATCCTTTGTTTACATTTTCTTTTGTTTACCACACAATTCCACGTGTTATTTCATAGTTTTGATGTCAGTGTTAATCTGCAATGTAGAAAATAATAAAAATAAAATGTTGAATGGGAACGTGTGTCCAGTGTTAACTGCTGCTGTATACAACCCCATATTTTTACTTTTGCAGCCCATCAGAGCACTGCACACAGTAATGTGATCTAAGGTGCTTGGTTAAAAAAAAATTCTGGTACCATACTCTGTAATTGATGTTCCCATCAGTGTAATTCAATCAGAGCTTAAAGTGCTGTATATCAGCACCAAGCACTTCCCCACATAGAAAGAGCTAAATGGACAGAAAAGATACACTTGAGACTAGCGATAATTTCATTGTCTGTGTGTATGCGTGCATGTGTGCGTATGTATGTGTGTGTGTGTATGTGTGTGTGTGTGTTTGTGTGTGGCAGAGACACTGGGCAAAAGAAAAGCAATATAACTCTGTTAGACTGAGATGCGATAACAGGCATCTCATCTAGACAACTCGACACATCAATACACAGACGAAGTAGGAAAGTGGATGGAGCTGAGAGGATTCTGAATCCTTGAGAGCGATATTGAAGACTGACATTTGACATTACAGAGACGAAAAGGAGCCCAAGCTGGTGGACATTTTTTTTCTTAAATACACAGTGCAAAGATTATGCATAGTCATCCTGGTTCTATCCAATAGAATGCCTTTATTGTTATTGCACCTTGTACAACTAAATTTACTGTGCAACAGAGGATGGCTGGTTCAAGTCCATCACGGACCACAGTATGGAGCATGGACTGGTAGCTGGGTACTGCCAAGGTACTGACCTCTTAACTGCTCATAGGGTGCCACTATGCGGCTGCCCATCATTCCACTATCAATCCACATTTGTGTCTATGTCCATGTCTATAAGCATGTTGTGTGTGTGGTTGTATTTCAGGCCTCTTGAGAGCAAAAATAATGTAACAGTGGAAAGATACAAAAAAAAAAAAAGTCACAAATAAAAACAAAAAGGGTAGTACAGGAGGAGCAAATTTGCATCATTTTTTTCAGACAATTAGAATTATTCCACTAGCATCAACTTGGGTAATCATCCAAAACTCTGAGATCCCAAACAATGCTGATTCACATACATAGTACAGGGTCACAAGGGGTAAACAGCCCACCATGTGTGCATATCCACCAGATCGAGGGGATGAAGGTGCTCGCTAAGCCTTTAGAAGTCACAACTGCACCCCAGATGGGTAGCAGCCACCATTGCACCTAGCTGGGAGGTGAGATTACAGGATAACATCAGTGAGACTGAGTCAGGAGGGGCCAACAGAGAGGTCATCATCTGATTTATTGTGCTGCTCTCTCAGTCACTGAGAAAAAAATGGATGGCCAGGTTAAAGAATAATTGCCATTTTTCCTGCTACTATCAAATGCTTGGACTATGTTAAACTAAATGATGGCCACTTATGGAGGTGGGATTGTTAGGTCTGTCCTGATTACAACAAGTGACATGTACACGCAAATTTCTCCTCAGAGCAGTGTGTTGCTCAGGGGGTACTACCTGTTTTCATAGAATAAAGGATACACAAATTGTTTATTCATTTTATGATTTGTGTGGAGACTGACAAGTAGCCAAACCACAGATTACTGACAACATGTTTGAACCCTCACTGATAATGTGATTATTGTTTCAACAATATCTGATCACAGTAAATAAAGAAGGCTTAAAGTAAGATTAGGAAAATTAGAGCACATTATTTACTAGTTCTGTCACTGTCATTCAATGATGGCATTTAACACAAATTACTACTGCATAATTGTCCATTGTAAACATATTATTGTAATGATAAACCAACTGTGCCTGGAAAGACCACATTCAATATGTATTCAAGAAGACAAAACAAAGACTTTTGGGGCAAGTACACAAGTACACAAATTCTTCATCTGCTTTTTACTTCTGTGTTTGTATTATGTTATGTTAAAGATTGTAGACCCACACCTTGAGAAAGTCAAGAGCCAAGTCAAATGCAAGAACAAATGTCCGATTTTACCTAACAATAAAGTATTATCATCATCATCATCATCATCAAGTTTGAGACTTAAACCATGCATATTATGTTCAAATTCTTGTTCCAAAACACAATCTCCCTTAAGGCCAATTTGACAAACTGGCATTCATGTCTAGTTGGCAGCTATCTTTGTTTCTTTCAAAACTGCAAAGGGTAGCAAAATGGGCAGAAATGAATAATAGACTGGTTACAGTATCATAGAAAAGTAGGGTGTAGTATTGATAGATAGCTAATAACTAATCTATCAAAAAGTTTGTCTTTTGCTTTGGTGTATTGTCCCTTGTCTGCTGAATTTATGGTGTATTATACAAAACTGATCACCACCAGTGAAAGTTGCTTTCTCTAGCGTGTAGTAACAGGAATCCTGTAGTCCTCTTAAGCTGATGGATAATTTGCAGTACCTACACAGCTTCCGAAAAACAAAGTAAAGAAGGAAAAAAAATGTTGATCATCAGTCACAGTATACAGCCATATTTACATGTGTGCATGCATGTGTGTGTTTTGTGACAGACTAACAAACAGAGGAGGCATCACTGTCCACGAGTGTGTGACATCAGCTGGTCCATGTCAACTTCTCCACACACACACACACACATACACATCCAAGAAAGGGTCATTTTTCACTGGGTAATTGGCGGCAAGGCACATTGCCCTTGGGATTCGATAATTCATAACCTCCTCCCATCCGATATCGGATAGCGGGTAGAAATAGGCTGAGACAAGGGGTGGTGTGCACAGAGAAGAGAGGGGGAGGCTGCATCATTAGAGAGGAGAGGGTAATGGTTCTTATTGATTCCGCCCCGCCGGGCCCCCTCACCATTTCATGTTTAAAACAACACTGATCCTCATTACCCAGGCAGCCGCCACAACCCTGATAAGGAAGAGAGGAAAGAGACAGAGGGACGAGGTGAGAGGAGAGTGAGGAGAGAGAAGGGAAGGGGAAAAGACAGCATTATGGGGAAAAGAAGGGAGGGAAGGAGAGACGGGTGGGGAGATGGGTGAGGAAGAGTTCGAGCAAGGAGGAAAGACAGAGATAGAAGGTGAAAAGGAGGAAACAATCAGGAGGACGGATGAAAAGGAAGAGAGTAGGAGCACAGCTTGTGTTTTGCTGTCTTAATGACTCAGTTTGAGTGGTATAAGTAATTACTGTCACTGTGTTAATGCGTGTAATGCAGTATTACTTGTTTAAATCTCTCTCCCTCCTTCCCCCTCTCCACCCCCTACCCCCCTGCAGTGCGTAATAAGGCTAAAGAATTGACTCAAACACAGACTGCAAGGATCTGTCTAATAATTCTCTGTGCTATTATCCTCTCTTTGCTGCTAACACACAGCTCGCTCTCTGTGCGTTTGGCCACAGGCAAACATTATCATTACTGCAACAGTGGTATAAGCTCAGCTCTAATATGTCTCTCTCTCTCTCTTTCTCTTGACTCTTTCCAACTTTGAGTTTTTATTAGAAGGAGGTAATTTGCCAGCTCAAATTGCTCCAAACTTACAACCAGGGGATCAAATATTTTATTCATTTCCAAGCCTGTATTTACTGGTATTCAAGGACTACTTCCTTTGTTTAGCTTTTTTTCTCTCTTTCGGTTATTAGTTGTGTCCATTTGACCCATGAATTTGGTGGTAAGATGCCCCTTTGATGAAGCCTGTGTATGTTTATGTGTGCTTGTTTGGTGGGTTGGAGGTCTCCATTGTGCACAGAGATTAATAGGTGGAGGTGAAGTCCTCATTAAATTTTAAGACCAGGTTCAAGTATCTTTTATTACTGTTCAAAAAGGCTTCTGGGTCAAGAATTAACATAGATATGAAGTTTTTCCAGATACCTGAAGTTCAAGATGGCTGAGCAGAGACGTTTACTGCTTGCTACCAACATAAAAGTTTCACTGATAAGATAACACTACTAAAACGCTGAGCTCTTTGCAGAATATCTTCAGTATGTCAGAATGTTATGATACAGCGCCACAGCTGCTTGGGAAATTTAGCATGGTTGCAACATAGAATTCAGTTAGGTATGGTTGGATTCACTTTAATTTATATACCAGAGGTACTATGTATTTATTGGACACTAATACATCAAATATATATGATAAATACTGAACGTTTTTGTTGTTTTTGGAACAGCTCCCACGTTCCTATCAGATCCACCCACTCCAGGCCTAAACATACTTTTACTCACAAGAACTGATTCCTCCTGATGTGGCCAGTTTCTTGACTGAAGGCTATTTTACAAAAGGCTAGATAGCTGATTAAGCCAGGATTTTCCAGTTATCTTGGCTGAATTTAGCCATGTCTCAATTTCATGAAAGCAGGGGCACATAAGTTACCATGAAGATTTATTCTGTGCAGCTAGCCTGCTCCAGAGGCTTGGTTAATCCTGGTGTCTTATCTGTTCAGTCAGCAGTAAGAAACCAAGGACCAACTCACATCAAAAACCTTTCAGCACTTCAAAAGTCATATTCATTTATTTAGTGTGTTCAATAAGGTTCCAAATATTGTTCTAAACTTCATATCCATTGATGCCAAAAAAAAGTACTCAAATGGTGGTTGAAAGACAGTACCACAACCTTAGCTTCAGTTCCCAAAATTTACTCACCATCCACCCACATTACCTGCACCCAAATATAGCAATACGTATTCTAGCTTAGTAGATTAATGGTTATAATTAATCTTCATGGAACATTTCCTGAGCAACATTAACTTCCACTGCTCACTGATAAAGCAAAGTCTTGCTTTAAAGTGTTACTACTTATGCTCTCTGCTTTGGTCTGCCACACTTTTTTTTTTAATTATTATTACAGCAGGTCGCATTTCCAGTTTTTTATAATATAACCTTATGCTTTAGGTAAGCTTCAGTTAAGTAACAATGTACAATGCTTCTCCATTCTAGCATAAACTTGCATTGAACATACAACCTGGCATTCCCTAGTGGTACCTCCTAAGCCTGGCTTGACCAATGTGAAACATATAGAGCTATGACGCACGACTGGACTCAGGCCTCACTTTTTTCTGGTTCTCCTGGATCTCTGAATTCTGCTTGTGCAACACAACCTACTGATGTTTGAGCCTCTGAGCTGGTTATTTGTGTCTATGAGCTATGTACATTAAAGGGATATTCTGGGTTGTTTGAAGTGGGGTTGTATAAGGTACTTATGCATAGTCAGCGTGTTACTTACAGTAGACAGTTTGGAGAAGCAGACAGAAGTCCTGGCACAGAAGTAGAGCAAAGCACTGCTGTGGACAGGGCCTTCGGAAAAACTTGAAACAAACAAATAAGATAAATAATAATATCCATTTAAGTGTATGCAATCATGTCTGGGAGGTGGAGCGTGAGCGCGTGCGATAGGACCCGAAAGATGGTGAACTATGCCTGGGCAGGGCGAAGCCAGAGGAAACTCTGGTGGAGGCCCGTAGCGGTCCTGACGTGCAAATCGGTCGTCCGACCTGGGTATAGGGGCGAAAGACTAATCGAACCATCTAGTAGCTGGTTCCCTCCGAAGTTTCCCTCAGGACAGCTGGCGCTCAGAGTCTCGCAGTTTTATCTGGTAAAGCGAATGATTAGAGGTCTTGGGGCCGAAACGATCTCAACCTATTCTCAAACTTTAAATTGGTAAGAAGCCCGACTCGCTGGCTTGGAGCTGGGCGTGGAATGCGAGCCGCCTAGTGGGCCACTTTTGGTAAGCAGAAGTGGCACTGCGGGATGATCATGATCCCACTACTTTACCTTGCCATCAGAGCTGTGATGTAATACAGCACACTTGGGTTTAGGTGTAGGAATACGCGTTCTACACAAGTTAATACACCTTCCACAAGTTCAATAGGTGAGATAATATAGTGCCAAGGTAAAAACGCTGACTGATGTAAAGTAAAATTATACCTTTACTGTACTGTAAAACTACAGATACAGAAATTAACCAGTACTGGTACCAAGAGTAGACAAGGAGAGAGGAGGCTTCTGGAGGAGCTTAGAGTAAGGAAACATAGGTGTATCGTACGCAGAGGTCTTATCAAGTGGCAGCAAAATTCAATCATTCTTAATGCACACAGTTTATTCTCACAGTGCTAATTTTGTAGTGTTGTGTATAGATAACAGAACACAGTTACGTGATAAGATGCAGCATAATGCAGTGAATATGTAGGATATTTTAATTTGCAGGTGTTGTGGCATCACACAAAGCAGCAGTTTGTTTTTACAATAAAGTCGACATAGACACATTCTTACTTGTTAGGATGGCCATGTAGTAGCTGGACTTTGAAAAATAGGAGGCCTGAGGCAGAGGTTAGGTTTTCACCCACAATGACGACATAGTGACAATACAACAGAAATATTTTTCCACATAAACTACTTTGGACCTCAGGCAACATGTGGTCGTGACAGCAGCCACTTGAAAGGCCTATGTAACCTGTCACTGGAAATGACCCCGACCCCTCCCACAGTACAGGGGAATCTACCTCTCACCTGAAATCAAAACTTCATATAACAAATACCTTAAACATCTACATCTATACTATACTATTGGCATTTAGTCTACGTGATCTTACTTTTTGTGAGACATGACATGATAATGAATTATAGAAACCCTGATCAGCAGATTAAACTATACTCTCCCCCCTTCCATAAATTACCACATGGTATCTCCCGGAACCTTTAAAATGGTGCTCAGGTGACCTGGGGACCCTTTTAGCCTGAACAACTTGGAGAGGAGGCACAACAAAGGTGAGTGATCTGAACGCAAACATTTCACCTTATACAAAATTGCAAGCCACAGTTAACTATCATTTTGGTTTAAATTTACCCCGACAAGCACAGTAAGTTAAGGTCACTACAAGCCAAACAAGGTGTATGTGTACAAAGCACACATCATTAATACAAGGAACAATCGTAATAAAACACAAACCCTTTTTGGTTTGTGCATTACTTCCTTTAACAGTATTGTACTTACATTGTGCTACAAAATACTAATAATAAAGAGGACCTTTATTACACACACCTATGTGCAGATAACAATAATGCAAGTAAATAAATACCCTAAAAAAAGAAACCTATAAAAACAATTACATTAAAGATAGAGAGAGAGAGAGAGAGAGAGAGAGAGAGATTTTGAATTTGTTCTTGCATAAAGGGTTCTGTGGGTAGGTGATGTGCAGCACATTATAGATAACCGACACTGCTCAAGGCTGGCTCTATGGAACCAAGGAGTTCTCATTTGGCAGCTTTCAGCTCCTCCGTCCTCCCGTCTCTTCCTCACATCTCTCTCACATCCTCGCTGGGAGCAGTGTGGAAAATAGATTTCACAGAAAATGTATGACCAATCGTGTGAGTGTGCGAGGACCTGAAGACATCTGGCCCAGCAGACGATTTTCTCCCACAGAAACTAAGATCCAAGGACAGGAACAGAGTCACGTGAGAGACACGTTACCATAATAAAGCGCACCCTTGGTTTTGTTTTATGACTGCTTTCTTGACAGGTACTGGAGGTAGATGTGGGAAAGGGTCATCAGCAAAATGGCAGCACCTGGGTGTTGTATTCCTGTGCTGCTTCAAAAACCCTATTGGAGCTCCGTTTATGGCTCTCTCCTCCTTGAGACATTGGTTGGTTTTTGGTTGACCTATGGCTTGTTACTGCATAATACATAATGTGCTTACACACCTCGCCACTTATGTACTGATTACACATTACTGTTTAAGTTGTCATCTTGGATCTTAATGAATATTTTGTTAATTTTGCTTGTCAACAGATTTTTGTCTTGGCAATCATCAAGCAATGAAATTGGTGTTTAATTTACAGTATTTTATGTCAAATGTAACAGTTTTTACAATGCGTGAATGTGCAAAATAGTTGTTTGACTGAAAAAACAGCTCTTTGCTTTTGAAAGGTGTGCTCATTAAATATGCTTTGTGTAAAAGCAAGGAAACACCCTCTTATGCTGTACTAAACTTAAACTGTATCCAATGCTATGTTAACATAACATGCTTGTAACAGCACACTACTTACATGGGCTCTGACATGCTCGTATTGGGTAATATCTGCCATCTTGAAGCTTGGCAACCAATCAAATGACAACCTATGATTGTGATGGTAACCTTGTATGTATCTAAATTACCGGTCTAGTCCATGTCAATCTGTTTTGGAGGTTTCTTTTGTTGTTGTTTTTTCCAGTCTTAAATTATACATGAGAAGCACACACTAGAATGTCTGTAATTCAACAGATTGAAGTGATAGACTCAGTCAGTTGAATCTGGATGTCAATCGGATGTCATGAGTGTTTTCCTAATGTAGAAATACCTCATGAGTTATTGTGGAAGACCCCCATTTTGCATCATTTATTCTGGATTAGCTGTGTAACCATGACATTGAGAAAGCACACTGAAAAACCTCACATCTCTCAGCTGCTGGTTTTCGTCTATTGTGATTCCTAATGGCAGATCAAAAGAACATATTGAAGCTATCCAGTTATTTTGCTTTGCCAGTAGGAAGGTAATCCAGCAAGGTAGTTGGACTGAGAAGAAGGCAAATCACAATCTTGCAAGAAATCCATCCTGTGAGTAAGTACTAGATTACTACACAAGGTCAGATACAAGCGGCTATAGCATGACCTATGGCCACAGCCTTACACTAGCAAACTGTTTCCAAAGTTGACTCCCCATGTGGTTCTGTGTAACAAGTCCCCATGTGGTTCTGCTGCAGTCAGGTTAGCCGAGTAGTGCAAGCGAGTGCAGAATGATGGATCTGTACAAAGGCTACTTTCACATATGAATCATGTCTATTTTTGCCTGGTTAAAAGATATTCTTAGAAAAACCACATCAGCTTCAGCTCCTCGAATTACTTTTCTGCCTTTTCTCCCCACACGGGGAACAGGGGGGTCTGGGGCTACCAAAACAGTCGGTTGTCTCCCTCCTCATGCCCTTGCCCCTGCCTTCTCTCTGATGCCCTTTCACTCTGCCCTTGTTCCCTGACAACAAACAAGCAGTCGACACTCTCCACTCCCTTTCAATTACGAGTCCTTTCTGACGCCCGCTATCCCCATACAGGCCTGTTAGCAGGGCAGAGGAGGAGAAGAAAAGGCAGTAAATTGGAGAAGTCGACCCCTGAGGGGATAATCCTTGTTCTGTGGCATGTTCAGGGTCAGCTCTTTGCATCCTGCATAGTAACGAGCAGAGCATGAGAAAGAGCGAGAAGAGAGACTGATTATTCTGATTAGCTATGCATTCTTCCATCCATCTAACCCAGTGCAACGCTGGCATCCACACACACACACACACACACACACACACACACACACACAAAGGCTGACCAGCCAGCCAGCAGATCTTGAGATAAGCTAGCTAAAGGGCAGAGTGTCCACAAAGCATAATACACAGAGAAAATCATCAGCAGACTGACATGTTGGTCGTCGTCTTCTGACCTGACACTGGCTGTATCAATTCAGTCACGGCCTGAAAAGTGCCATGGCTGCTTCTACAGCAAATGTGTGTGAATCAGACTCGGGAATGAATAAATAATGATTTGCCACAAAAAGTCTGTCTAGGTCTCTGCATTCCCATCACTTGGATGTGCCACCCTCGCTGTGTGTTTGTGTGCATGTCCGTGCGTGTGTGTGTGTGTGTGGTTACTAGTGGAGACGTACTTTCCACAAAATGCCTCTATTGATGGTAGTCAAGTCAATGGCATCCTTGCAATAGTCATCCACACAGTCAATTACCTCACAGAAAGCCGGGTTATCTCCCAGATAGTCTGTGCTGGAGCTGGCAGTGAGCCCAGAGTGTCTGTTAGGCATGAATGTCTTTCTTGAAACAGCTTCTTCTTCTTTCTTTTTTTTTATCCTTTTTTTTTTTTAAGGAAATAATAGTAATTCAAATATTGGGTCTGTCTGCAGTTCACACTGGAATGTCCAGAGAAATTGAGGTTAAGTGTGGACAACAGTTTTTATTTTACCCCTGGATTAGATTAAATCCCCAAACCTCTTCAGTCTTCACTTGGGTTTGTTATGATTAGCTAAGCAGATCTGTAGTTGTGAGGCAGGTTAGACATTGGCTTTAATCTCACCATGTCCAGTTGATATTAAATCCTAGGGGTTGTCAGACTTCTGCTGACTGGAACTCAAAATTAGTTTTTTAATCTCTCGCTCATTAAGTATTCTCGTAGTCTTATGATGTGGGAATGAGACAGAAACTGGTCTGTACTGCCAGAAGTTTCTCCCCTTGTTCCTTTTTTCACACACAATAGGGGTTTTCATCTGTTACATCTGATGTGTTACTGAAGAATGTGTTTGTTCGCAACGAGCAGAGTTGGCAAGTTCTCTGAAAAATATGTAATTACTCATTAGCAGAAGTAATTACTGACATTTACTTCAGCTCCCTCTGGGATACCTTTAAATTACATAGCTGCCACACCAACACATTGCAAGTTTAACAGGAATATGTATAAATAGAAGTATTTAATGATACTAAACAAAGCCCATCCTACAAAACTAAAATGTATCCAAACCCACACAGATCATATCCTCCACCTATTTATTGTCATTTATTTTAATTTATTAATTTATTTTCCTGCGTCCTTGTTATTGTTTTGTACAAAAATGGTTTTGTTACACTGTCCATTAGGACAATGGCTTTGACGTCCTCAAAAAATAAATAAAGTAAAAATAAATAAAATAAAATAAACAGTCTCTTGAGACAATATCAATTCAAATCAAATTTTATATGTATAGCCCCAAAGTCACAAAGTACATTTGCCTCGGAGAGCTTTACAATCTGTACAGGCAGTGACACCCTCTGTCCTTGGACCCTCGGTCCGAGTGAGGAAAAACTTGCCCACAAAAAACCCTTTAACAGGAAAAAAGGTGGAAGAAACCTCAGGAAGAGCCACAGAGGAGGGATCATTCTCCCAGGACGGACAGACGTGCAATGGATGTCACGTGTACAGGACAAATCAACACGAACATACTGTACAATTACAATGAATGATAAAACGATTACAGTAGCAGATATGATAGCAATAATAACAGTGGTAATATGTGTAGTGGATGTCGTGCAGGATCACAGCAGCAGCCACGATCCACGAGAACCTGCCGGACGACAGAGCACAGAAACTCCGGGGAAGTTTGGTTAGTAACATGCATTAATGAGACATGAATGTTTACAGATGGTGAGAGACAGAGATGGTGTGAGAGAGTGGAGAGATGAAGTCCCCCGGCAGTCTAATCCTATGGCAGCATAACTAAGGGATGACCAGAGCCAGCCCTAACTATAAGCTTTTTCAAAAAGGAAAATCTTCCGTCTACTCTTAAAAGTGTTGACCGTGTCTGCCTCCCAAACCCAGAATGGTAGTTTGTTCCACAGAAGAGGAGCCTGATAGCTGAAAGCTCTGGCTCCCAATCTACTTTTGAACACTATAGGAACACCAAGGAACCCAGCGTCCTGAGAGCGCAGTGTTCTAGAGGGGTAGTAAGGTACTATGAGCTCTTTTAGATATGATGGTGCCTGACCATGAAGAGCTTTATAAGTAAGGAGAAGAATTTTAAATTCTATTCTAGATTTAACAGGTAGCCAATGCAAGGAAGCCAAAATGGGAGAGATGTGATCTCTGATCTTGGTTCCTGTCAGAACACGTGCAGCAGCATTCTGAATTAACTGCAAAGTCCTAAGAGACTTATTGGAGCAGCCTGATAACAAAGAGTTACAATAGTCCAGCCTAGAAGTAACAAATGCGTGGACTAGTTTTTCTGCATCCGCTTGAGACACGATGCGTCTGATTTTAGCGATGTTATTGCTATTGATGTTTTAGCAAAGTTATAAATTTGTTTTATGTGGACGTTAAAATATAGCAATATGGATTTTTTTTTTAAAAGTTCTTTAAGCAGTCGTTTGAAACAAACAAAATAGACAGGCCTAAAACAAAGATGATGACTAACTAGACAGATGAGAAGGATAGAGAGACAATGAATGAATGAATACAGCTCATTTAAAAGCACCAAGGAGCCTGTAGAGGGTGTGTTAATTGAGCGCTACAATAAATAAGCACGCATCAGATGAGACCTTCCCATTCAGGCGTTGATCAGCTATGGGAGAGTGATGAGAATCGACTGAGAGTCTCAATTTCCAATAGCAATCACACTGTGACATCTCTTTCTCTAATTAGGACTAGAGAGAAGGAGAGCTGAATCCAGTGGGAGCTGGTGTTGCTTTGAATAAGATGTTGTCTACTTTAATAGTCTCTCTCTTTCTCTCTCTGACCTGTAAATGATGTGGACCCTGTTATGCCCACGAACAAGATTATTCTGACAGCGGATATTGTTTGCTGCTGTGTGAATTAAATAGCACATACAGCGTTACTTTCAAACAACTCATATATTTATTCATTCTTTTAAACTGTAAACAAGTTAGCTTCATGGGAGGCGTATAGGTCATTCGTGAAGACTGAATTATTTTGACGGGTTGCAGGTCTTGTCAAGTATGCATTCAAGATGACTACTGTGTGGCATATGTGGGCTATTAAAATCAATTCAATAAGGGAAACACATCTGCCAGTGGTTAGTTCTGCATGTTAGACTGCATGAATAACAGAAATATTCAGCTAAAAATAAAAGGGAACAATTGTAAAGCCCTAGTAAAAAATATCTTATTGTCATAATGGATGGTGTTATTTCTGCAAGTATTTCTATATAGTACTTGTATAAAAAAACATAAATGATGGAAAATAACTATTTTCCAGAAAATTGTATACAACCTCATAATAACAATGACAAATGATGGTTATTTCTTATTTTTATACAGAAAAATAACTGTTCTGCAGTTAGTATAGTACTGCATACGTTCCATAATATACCCTTGAAAATACCTTCCTGTCCACATCTATCTTTATTTTTATCCCACTCCTAATGGCATGACCTTTTTATAGTAACTCACTCACATTCGGCCATTACCACCCTCACATGTATCTGTCTGACATGTCTTCTGATGCTCAGCATGCTCTCCCCCACTGTCTGGTCTGGAACTTTGTGGTTGTTAATGCAGCTGGTTTAAATTTCATTTCATGGGGCTGTTGCTTGAGCAACTTTGTGTATTTGCATGTCTCTGCCTACAACAAACATATTTGGTAATTTTGTTGAGAAAGCAAAAGTTGCGCATATTACAGACCAGTCTAGGAGGAAGAGGGACAATTCATGATCACTTTTGAATCCCATAATTCTCTCCATCAGCTGAATGACCAAGGGTTTTGTTCTTAAGTCAATTATTTTCTTATTCTCTTTGCTGATCCATAATGCACACGTCTAATACACGTCTGATTTTGCAGAGAATCACACCTGCTGACAGGCATTAAGAACAAAAAAACAAAAAATATCATATCTTCTTGCTGACGGCCTTGTTTGGTTAGAGGCATCAGCATTACATTGAGACTGTTCCACGACCATTTAAAAACTCCTTGGTAGTAACTTTAAAATAAATGTACCCACTTACTCAGAATGAAACACTGATATCAAAGCTGTGTCACCTGCTATAACATCTTACCATATAGCCAATTAGCACAAAGCATCAAGTGTTTAAACAAACACCGTGAAGAGCCATGGGTGTCTTATTAAATGACATATTTCTCGTGGGCAGTTGTTAAGGAATATGCATGGCAAAGAAATATACAATTATCTCACTGTTTGACTTCTGTGTATAGCTGCACAGTTACAAAATGCAAAGCAGTACTGTATAATAAAATGCATTTTAAAGGACCATTGATGGGAAGAAGTTGCAGTGATATCCGACCAAAGCAAGAAGGGGTTTATGGGTGGTAATGTTGTCTGTCAGCCAGTTTTCCACCACTTTCCTTAACTGAATTGATTGAATTCCTTAACTGATTGAAATTATGCACAGACATTCATTGTCCCCAGTGTATGAATCCTTGTCTTAAGATCATGTGATCTTTCCTCTAGTGCCATCAGAGGTTGACTAGTGGTTCAGAGAACTATCTTGACAACTACTGTATTGAATAGGTTGCCATAAAATTTGCCACAGATATTCAAGATCCCCAGAGGATGATTCTAATAACTCCTCTGATTTTTCTCTAACTCAAGGTCAAAGTTTAGTTTTATTCAGTGTCATATTTAATGAATTAGCACCAAATTTTGTACATACATTCATGGTTCCCAGGGGATGTTTTGTCACAGCATTGATCATCTTACCATCTAGCAGCATCATCAGGTTTTTTTCTTCTAAAAGTAAGGTGTATTAGAGACATTTTACCAGCTCAACACATGTATTTTCATTCTGAGCATATTAGCATATATTTTATAGTATCTTTTAATGATGACAGGTCTACACTGTGAAGCTGTGGACAGCACACTGCACACATTATTTAATTATTCTATTCTGCAGCACTGTGCATTCAAGCACAGTATATAACAGCAACTTCTCTTAACCACCAACCTCACCCCTACCTGAAAGTTATTTTAAAAAGATAAAGACTGTCCACTACTATACATATCTGTCTAAAATAGAAGGAAACATATATGGTTGACTGTAAATTCACATAGCAACATGGAGGCATAAGCGTGCCTGAAAAAGAAAGAGGCACACACTGATGTCAGAGAGAACAGACCCGTAAGAGAGAGATGCAGGTCACGGCAGCAGGTTAAAAAAATCCTGTTTTCTGTCTTTGGGCAGTCATTTAGTTTCCAAGGCAACTTTAATAATGCCTTCTTTAAGAATCTAGATGATCTAGAAGATCTAGATGCCTCAGTGGGCAGTGAAGGTGATTAGTCTATGCAGATCTCATAACAAGTTTACAGAAAACAGCAAACAATGTGTGCATATGTGCATTTGTGGTTCCTCAGACAGATGTCCATTGCTGTATGCAGCACTTTTCTGTTAAGTAAGCGGTACACAACCAAACCAACCACAAATGTAACAAAAGGGTGAAAAAAATGAAATTTAAATTAAATAGTCTTTCCTTTTTGGTGTAGCTGAATGTTGTCCATGTTGCTCAATAGTGTTGAGAAAACAAATAACCAAGGAGTGTTTGCCTTGACCTTGTTAAGTTAAGGTTTCCCAAAATTCAACATACCACAATAAAGAAAATAACTTCATCGTTCCTGTGTCTCACCTCAACGGAGCTTCCTGGCACAGTCATTGTATAGTAGTTATGACTTTGTGATATAATATCAAAACAAAATCAAATCAAATTTTATTTGTATAGCCCAGATTCACAAAACATACATTTTGCCGCTGAGGGCTTTAAAATCTGTACAGGGAGTGACACCCTCTGTCCTTAGACCCTCGGTTCGAGTGAGGAAAAACTTATCGTACAGCAGCAGAAAGTCATTAATTAACTACAGACTGTAATGGAGATATGGTAACAATAATATAACAATAGCAAATCTGTAGTGTTAGCAGTATTGTTAGCTCTCGAGTGGCCAGCATACAAAGTCAGGTTCACAAACCTGGCCTAATAAGTTCACTTGTGAGTCAGCCTCCTGTTCCTCCATGGGAATGTGTAAATGCATTTTGTGAACTGTTTGCCAGAAACAAGCTTTTAAATTTCTTTACCTTTAGCTATGTGTTCTACAAGCAAAGGATAATGCTGCAGTGAACAATAACAGAAGACTGTGGTGAGACTGAACACCTCCCAATCTTTGTAATGTATGGATGTGTAGGGAGTGTGTGCTCAGTAACTTCCCTGGATCGATAAAGTTTTTATGAGACCATGAAAGTGTATAGCTTAATTTGATTACATACATAAACACTGTTTGGTTTCATGGTGATTTGCTTTGCACGTAAGTTTATAGCAATTTTGATTCCAAGCTGCTTAAAGTAAGGTTATTTTTGGACCACAGTTTATGTTTAATGTTTCAATAAATATTTATCTCACTCACTCATATACACACAGCAGCACATACACACACACAGCATCTTCTCTGAAACCCAACCTGGATTGGCTTGTCCAATATCATGGATCACTCTGGATAAATAAATTTGCTTTCCCACTTCCTCCCCACTCAATCCTGTTTCCACACACACACACACACCACAGGGCTCTGTAAATTGTTAGAACCCGCTGTCTGTAATATGATATTACAACAATTAGCAATTAGACACTATACAATACTGGTACATTGAATTTATGTTTCTGTCTGCGCTTTTGCAGATGTGATGGTGCTGGGTGTCATTGGGAAATTTTATCACCGCTTGGGTAATGGAATTGGGGAGGGAGGTGGGAAGGGTCTGAGAGATTGTGTTGTCAGGGTTTCCTGACAGACGAGCTGAGCTTTTCCTTTCAGACCCTTCCCAGTGTCTAATGAGCTTTATTGGTATGAAAGTTCACAAACAATATTGCCAAAGCAATTACATACAATTGACATATCATTTAGATAATGATTAGACCTTCTGTGAGGACACACATTTGTATTTCTATGTGTGCAACAGAATTTAATATAATAATTGAATTTGAAACAATACAACAATAAAATAATTACAGCAACATGATGACTCATGAAGAAGAACAATAAAGATGATGAGGAGAACAGAAACAGTTTCATGTGTTGATCTGATTTTTGATTTTTGTTCATATGGTTTTCTCTCTGGCACATGGTGAAATACTGGATTTTTCTGCCTTGGGCACTGGAAGTTTTTTTGAATTATAAATTGGTCAGAGCAAATTCTTTACATTTATACATGTATCTAGAATTTTATAGGCAGAATCGACAGCAAACCTTTTCTATGCAGGCAGGCTTTTTTAAGTTTAAATTAAGGGCGTTGTCAAGTCTAGTTGAAAATGCTGTCAACTGTCCAGTCTGTCAGGGCAACTCAAAAGTAACTGTCACTGGAAAATCAACATTTTACAGATAATAACTTGAGGCTGCTACAAAGCACATCAGTCTACAGCACCTTTGGTCTCTAAAGCTAATTTCCCCGTTCATGACAACTGTACTCTCTCTGTACTGTATAAAGAAAATTTAACTCACCGTCTCAAATTAAGATATAAGGCTATATAAGGCTTAAAGTTATGCTTAATTAACAGCATGGCAACTTTGATTGACAGGTATGTGCTGTTACAAATTACTTTACATGTTTGAGCACCCAGGATTCATTTGGCCCACCTCGGGTCCGCCAATGACGTCTTCACTGATTTTTAGATTAGTCAGTAGGCGGAAGACACGGGACCACCTACATGGAAATGGCCACTGCTGCAGATTCTAAGCTTTTTAATCCATTCTTTATACTGGTATACATTGGTAAGCTCTTGCCATAGCTGCCAGTAGTTTATGATAGGACACTGATTGAGTCCAGCTGCCTGACATGATTAAGCTTCATGGAGCTCTGTTGCAAGTTTCAGGTCATTTTTCTGGCCTACAACTTTACTGATTTGGTTCATTCTCACCACTCTCAAAGTGTGGTATAGAGTCTTTAAACTTCAAATAAATAATGATAATAATAGTAATAATAATTCTCCTTAATTGCTGGATGTATAAATGAGCTACTGTTGCTAACAAGTTCACCATATTAATTTGTTAATGATGTGCTGGCAAAATTATTTATGCCCCGACCTAATCATTATATTTTCCTCTTATCTTCTCTCTCTCCCTCTTTGGGCCATGTCCACAACTCAAACAATGAGCAAAAGGACTTCATTGCCCAGAGTGCAATCTGCAGTGAAAATGATAGGCATGTTACCAAAGCACATAATTATGCTTTGGCGATAATCAAGGGTCATAAACCTTACCTGCACAGCAAGGCTGTGTAATTCCTGTGGTAATTACTGGGGCGCTATTATTTATTACCCTCAATCATTCTTGAAAACTGGTGAAGGCAGCTGATAACTGAAAAACACAAGCTTTAGGCAAAGACAAAAAGACATAATTTCTCAGTGTTAGAGGCTATAGAAAGCAGTATGTAAGTTTGTTATAGCTGTATTTCTGAAAATCTTTTTCAAAAAGATAACTCTGCTTAATGGTAATGGTAAATGCTAACATAGTATAAGGGACATGATCTTATACACATATACACACACAAAGTCACTGGATCAGCAGCAGAGATGTGTGTGACAGAATGTGGTGAATATGAAAGGTCAACAAGGGTAAAAAGACAGAGAGGGTGGAAGACAGAAAAAGAAAAGAGAGGTGTGTCTGTGTACGGGGGGCATTTTATGCCAGCACACTATACTAAAACGCCTTAACCGCGTCACCTATGCCTGCATAAAGACTGAAAAATACGCGTTCGATACGCATGCGTACAGGCACGCGTGTTGCGAGTACACCAAATAATGAAGGGCGACGGGTGATAAGTGTCATGCGATGTCAACTCAGCGGACGCCTGTGCGCATGCTCATCTCAATGTACAAATAATTATTTACTTTATGATGAGTGATGACGAATTTTGAGTTTAACAGCTGCTTCGCTTCACAATTCAAGCAGTCCATGTATTACCAAGAGAGACCGATCTGACAGTTTAGGCTTTTTCACTCACACGTGCACACGTTAAGGTGTCTGAAGCATTGGCTTTAGGACAATAGTGACACAAACGTTAACGCTTACAGTATAGCCTGTGAACTTTAAAATAAAGTTGTGTGACACTGAACCATCAGTCTCTACAGCTAACTGTTACATACGACAAAATGTGATCATACATTTTGTCGTATGTCACAGTTAGCTATGTTTCACCAATCACTGTCACACAACTTTATTTTATTTATTAAATAAATTATTTAAAATAAAATCAGGAACAGAAAACAAAGAGCCGGTGCGCCAAAGCAGCAGCAGCAGGTCATGGGGCCGGTGGCGCAGCGGGGAAAATGAAATGTTCTTGTTATGAGTTACAATTGTGAAGCAAAGCAGCTGTTAAACTCAAAATTTGTCATCATAAAAGTGAATAATTATTTGTACATTGAGACAAGCGTGCGCACAGGCGTGTGTTCGCACGTGGCACGGCACGAATGACCCCTTGCTATCTGATTTCCACAAACACTACACAGTGTGTGCCTGTACGCTCATGTAGAATTGTACCTAACAGTCACGCGTGGTCTTCATGTCACGTATTTGAGGCGTAGTTCACCCGTCACGTAGGCGTATGCGCAACAACCCCCGTCTGTCCATTGAAAGAGAATGGAATTTACACATGCACGTTAGACGTTTGATGTCATCGCATAGGCAGTGTACGCATTTTTAATATAGTGTGCTGGCATAAAATGCCCCCCATAGTCTGTGTGTGTCTGTGTGTGCATGTGTGAGTGCTTTGAGAATATCATGGGATATACAAAATAATTACTGGCCAAACTTTCCCTAAGCACTGGATGTTGAGTGCTATAAGATGTGCTTGTGTCAGAGAAATGGGACAGAAGAGAAAAAGGTTATAAAGGTTATTTATAAACATTTAACATCTAACACTTTACAATAACTAATCCAAAAACTTGTACGATGAAGAACCTCATGCAGGTTGACATTTACTACACCTTAGCAGCACACACATACACACAAAGATGCAGATCCACATATAGACACATACAGCACATGAACACACACTGCTTGGTGTTGTATCCTGGGTTTATCTAAGATCCCATTTCAGGAAATGGACAGTCTACTTGGATCGGTTTCCCACTTGGGACAGAGAGAAGGAAATGGATTGTATGGCAGTTGTTTGATTGATAAACCATGTAGATGGTTTCCTTGGCTAGCCCACTGTGTGTCTGTGTTTCTAAAATAGGGTTGCAAATGAAAGTCTGTTAGATCGAGCTAATAGTGAAGGACTCTTCGACTTGATGTAGCTGTGTGTGTGTGTGTGTGTGTGTGTGTGTGTGTGTGTGTGCGTGCGTACGTACGTACGTACGTAATTGTGTGACTTTATATGCTTCTTTTATTCAGCTCTTATTCTTCCGTCTCAATTGGTCCTATTTGCTTAGTAATACTATTTTATTTGAAATGTATGCTCAAAAGTAACCACCCACATTAAAGAAAGCACAAAAAAAGAAAGTTATCGCCTTGAGGGAACAGTGAGATTTGGATCTTGATATGCTTGACATTTATGGGAATGGATCACAAACACAGACTCAGACCGGAATGTATCGACATGGTAAGATACAAAAGATATTTTTGTATACACATTGATTGAAGCCAAGCGTATTTAAAAGCATGCAATACTCCCACATTCCTACAGAAATCAAGAAATATATTTTTGGTGGCCCCATTAGAATAGCTGAGTAGCTCAGGACATAAGCTGCAGTATCAAAGCTGCAGATACTTTGCAGGCACTGTTATAACACACCACAGTTAGAACAATGCATCAGTGCTGGATTTAGCAGGAAGTATCTGTGTACTGTCTGAATCTGTCACCATCATTTTAACAAGTGGGTCTTTAATGTTTTAATTTGACATATTATGAAGTATATTTAAACATTTAACATATCCTTTCACATCACTCTTAAACATGTGTGGGAAACCACTTAGTAAGGCTTGAGACTGAACATAAAATGATTGGGAAACATATACAGATGATCCCTTTCACTAAGATGGGTTTGTATTTCTGTATTTTTCCCACATAAGGAAAATGTTCCCTTGCATCTCCTTTGTGTCTCTGTTCTAGTTCTGGCATAAATATTTTCAGCAGTTCATGTAAAATCACAACAGGATATTAAAAAACGATTTCCAAATTACAGTATGTTAGACATAGCCCAATCAGCTTTGTCTGTTTTGTTGAGTTTCTGAGAATGAATTAACAGGATGTGGTTCAATGGTTCAATCAGATCAGAGGGACATTTGCAGACTGATATTCATCCAAGTACCAAATGATGTCATCCATTGCAGATAAAAACTTATGTCAGATCAGCTCCAATACAGAGCTCTTTTGTGTCTGTAAAGTCTGTATGTACAATGTTGACTTTGTTTTACTTTAAAAGTAAAAAAAAAAAAAAAAAAGCCAAAGGATTGTATCCCACACTATGCAGAGAAAAGAGAAACCACTGATTGTTCTTTCAGCTGTTGTCTGTATCCTCAAGGAGAAGCATCCACAGCTAATAGTGGAGGACTATGACTCAGCTCGATAGTTGAACGGTTGGGTGTCTTGATTTCCTAAATGGAAAAACAACATACATGCTTAAAAACTGATTGGATAAATGCACATGAGAAATATATAGGTGATATATTTCTTCCTGATATACGATTTAAAATTATCCCAAATCTGGAGGACATTAAGGGGCCAAAGCAATTCTTACTACGAGTCACGTGATTTTAAAATTATCCCAAAAGAAATGGTAATTCCTATGTCCACTCTTGACCACTGTGTTTCTACTGACAGTTTGTGATTTGCACACACTGTAAATCACAAATGGAAGCTCACACCCACCCAACTCTTTAGTGAAAGCAGCTAATGAAATTGAAGTATCAAAGTTCATTTTTTGTATTTACTATTTAAAGAATGTGAAACCTAGATCTTAAAGGATAGATAGATTAATAGCACATTATGTATAATGTACTACATGCATAATATATTAATTCGAATTGCAAGTATGATCATTACTATTAACAAATACTGTATGTTTGCTTTATTTTTTAAAATGTCTGCTTGATGTATTAAAATCTGCTTTGTAAGAGTTGAACCATTATACATTTCAAATAAACTAATAAGAAAATCACTTCTGCTGCTCATTATGTTTATTGTGTCAAGGTGTAACACACACATATACTCATTAAAATTCATTCTTTTCAGTTGTAGAAATGTGAGCAAAATAGAGAAAACCAGTTATGAGACATACTTCAGGTCATTGACATTCATACTTGTATTTTCTGATGTTATTTTAGAGACAGAATGTGGGGTCTGTGCCAGCATTCCCATTCATTTTGGCGATACTCTTCTAACAAGGCTGTGTCTCTGCTTGTGCCGCCGCACTTCCACTTGGAATGTCTGTCATGCTCTCTCAAGGTTGTGAATGTGGACTGTGGTGTAGGGATCAACAAACAGCATGATGGTTGTATTCAGTCCCTGCCAGAGCCCTACAGCGAAGTTTGTCCACTGGATACTGAAACAAAACAGCCGTAGTGAGCTTGAAGCAGAGAATGAGCTGTCATAACCACAGTCTTCTTCCATTGTGGTTGCAAAAAGCACAGTGATGTTAACGCTTCTTGATAACTGGGCAAGCAATCGTGACACAACAGCCTTTACGAATGTCTTATGACTGGTAATAACTTATTATTCATATTGCATGGATTATAATCAACCAAGTTGTTAGAATATAATACAGATATGGGTTTCATATCAGAGGTTACCCATTTAAACATTCAAATGGTATGGTAGGTTTTAATTTTAATTTAATAATAATAACACTTATAATTTTTATAAATATGTATTTTTCTACAGAATGGGGGTTAAATGATGTTGTTAACCTCCAAAATGAAAACAAAAAGTTAATAGGTCTAAGTGTTGCAACTCATACTGATTATGTTAAATTATTATTAGGCAATCAAGTTGTAACACAAGGACAGTTTTTAATTTTCTTCTGTATTCACTGTTTAAGGGCATTCCAGCAATGTAGCATTGTAGTAAAATTAGGGGGACTTGGAAAAAAATGACCAAAACTGGTAAAGCAGAGGTCAAGATATCTTGTTAGACAATCCCTGCCTGGCATCCTTTAAAATCCAATGTATAAAATAACCCTGATGACATCATCATCATAGGTGGAGTTGACTTATTTTAGATTGTAAAATCAATGAAGTGCCCCTTTCATTTTATATTTTGCAATATATGCACATCAGCACATTTACTAGTAATGAACTAGTAATAAATAAGAAACAACAGCAAAGTAGTAACAATAACCAATCGTCCAATCAGATGTCAGACAGTTGATAAAAGGGGGAATTTTGACCAAAAGAGTCAAACAGTGAATGTGGTCTTTAAAATCCACTGAAGTACGAAGTGGGCAGTGTGTTTTGCTGCTTATTATGCTGCCGCTGTCAAGAGTTTCTTCCTCAGTCCAAACTGGATTTTTGGATCTTTTTTAACCTCTGGGCCTTCAAAACAGACCAAGCATACCCGTGATAGAAGTAGAGCAGAACATTACACCAAGAAATAGTGGGGACATTTTAGATATAAAGGTTTGGAAGACAAAGGATAGGTGAGAAAGACAGGCAAACAAGAGAGAAAGAGAGATCCATACAAGCTGCCCAGTTTGGCCTCTGTTTAGAGAACTGAGAAACAGGAAATCAATAGCAGCAGCCACCCAGGCAGCCAAATAATGGAGGCTTTACAGTGGAACACAGCAAACGATGACTTCACATTAATAAGGGAAATGCCGTTTGGAGAGAAAATTAAGCACCATCGAATGCTGCGGCCTTGTTGTGGGAAGAGAAATAGACATGGAATAGTCAGTGCTTATGTTGATGGTTACTTAGTGCAAGTAATTAAAACATGACAATGTGCTCTTTACCCAGTAGCTTGATCTTACAGAGGTCTAATGTAAAATCAATATTTTCTGCAAGACTGAACAGCAGAAAATGCTGCAAAGAAAACATTGAGGGTTAGACAGAAACCTTTCAAGATATCTGCAACCACTAAAGAGTTTTGGCAATGTCTTGAACCATTTTAGTAAGGGTTAATGCACTGCAAGCTGCTTTGAATATGTTATTAACTCTGGGGATTCCTGAGTTTTCTTAAGTCATGAAGCAGAGCAATTGATCTGTGGCAAATAATGTCTGTGTCTATACTGAATGTGAGTTTAGTTGCAAAATTATCTTTATCTTTGTGAAACCAAGTTTGTCATTTTGACCCTCTTTCTTTGTGTCCTTGGAGGCCCCCCTCACTCTAATATAGACCTCTCGATTCATCAGGAATTCTTCAATGAAATCTTATCCTCTGTGGTTTATCTCACTCTGTTGAAGTCATCCACAAAGTGGAGAGAAGTGTGAAGTCAGCTTCTTCCTTAAAGGTCACATGCAAAAGAAAAAAATGCCCAAATGACAGTAATGGCTACACTGGGATTTGATCATACACTGTTGCTGGTAATTTCCTCTTAAACCTGACCAAATGTCAGCATCATGCCTGTTTGGAGCTCCTGCAGCATAGTGTCAGGTTGTAGTAGTTAATGGTGGTTGAGATGAATGGTGCTGAAGTCTTTAGCTTTGGTATGATGGGGGATTATGTTTTATGTGTCTCTGGGCATAGAGTTACACTCAAAGAATATTAAAAATACATCAACTCTTGATGCATGCTAATCAGCAGGAATACATGATGTTAAAGATATTTATAAGTGATTGATGATACAGTTCAATTATTTTATTATTCTTCTAAAGATACTTTCAGTTTTAATAGGCAATAGCACTAAAACACCTGCAAGGCCAAGTTGAAAATGACCAATGAGCCGGGGCAGCTTCCCCAACTACCTCCATTGGATGACTTGCACATGCCCCACCCATTTAATGACAGTTTGTGTTTTAGGTGAGCTATGACAAAACAGAGAAAGTTGCCATTATGTATGCTACCTGTAGAAAGCTTGTTTGTGTTTTGTTGTGTTTACCAAGAATAACTGATTTTTTGGCCACTTGAGGGCAGCAGAAACAAGCTATGACCACAACACAGACATATCCTCACCTTTTACGTTGATCTGAAGAATTTGTTAGGAAAACTTGGCTAATTTCACACCCAACAGAAAAGAAACAACATAAATATTCACTTGGTGCCGTGTTTCTGGATACCTGATGATCTGTTTTTGTAACTGCTGAGGGATATTTTTGGCACTTAAAGCTACAAAGCTTCTTGGAGCTCAGGGGACGGTAAGAGCAGAGTTGGGTGGTGATTTTCTATTGGTTAATCACTGCAAGTGACTCATTTTACATTACACAGTCATTTAATCCATTGTTATTGACTGAAACATCTGGTTTTCTCACATGGAGAGGTTTTCGCAAACAAGTTATTCCAAACTAAAGGGGAGACACATCTGGGAACTTTTAAATATGATTGCACAGCAGTTTATTATCTATTATGCAGACTAGGAGGGGGGGTGATGGTGACTGCCAGTAACCTCAGAATTTAACCTAAGAGTAATGTGACTCACAATGTGACTCTCCAAAGATTATTATTGGTGATGATCAAATTTAAGCAGGACCTTCAAACCACATGTTGCCTGATAATTTCACAACTCCTTTTCTCTCAGTTGCTTTATCTGTATTTTTTTTCCTTTTCCCAAACTAACATAATATGCTGGTCTCTTGAATTAATAAAGTGAAATTTGAAGTGAGACTGTTTACTTATACAGTATATATTAATGGGTACATTCATATTTATGACACATTTGAAGCATCAAATCTAATATGATGTTTGTGAAGATCGGACGTCCTTGTGTATATCCATTTTTATTTGCATAATAAATGAGAAAAGAACCTATACTTAAGTGGATGTAATGCATCCGATGTAATTACAGACATGCTTTCATGACAAGTGCTCATCACATTTAATGAGACTAATACGTGATTTTACCATAACACTGGGTGACACCAGCACTGCCTGGAAGACTATGATGCACGAAACCGTGAAACTGATCCTGTGATCATTTTGCCACCTTGCACTGCATTTACTGTATGTCTGAGATCATTCTTTCTCTAATGTCAGATTCAAAAGTGGTGCCTCATTTTTGAAGCTTGTACAGTACAAACTGCTGGTTTTGAGAGTATGTCTGAGGAGAGAAATGAGCAGCAGTTGAGACATGAAGGCACAGCTAGAGTAGCAAGAGGGACAAAGTACTTAACAAGGCAAAATCCAATACAAGGATGGCGTCTATAACTGATGTTAGCCAATCAAGGCGGTGAGAATGGCAGGCTTCCTTGTTTGTTGAGCTCTAAGGGGATTACTTTACACCGACCACAACATCTTATCTTCCAAATCCCTCTCTAACACCAGGCAGCCTCCAGCAAATACAGATCTCGTGCTCCTTGTTGCCACCCAATCCTGGCACTGTGCATTATCCTGTGTGTCAGGATATAGTCAAGACAACATACAGCACAAGAGAGTACAGACACTGCCAAACAAAACACAGAGGGGGCTCTAAAAGACCTGAGGGGGACTTAAGAGATTACAAACTAAAACAATGTATTGTAGCCAAATTCAAAAAAATGTAAAGCAGGAAAATATGGACTCTTTGTCAGAAACAAAGGGGTGTCTGAGATAAATGTTAATTCCCCATATCAAGGTCAAAGTCAGTTATCATATACTGGATTTCAATATATGACCTGCTGTTAAGAGCATAGAGGTAGCCCCAAATAGATTATATAGATGTTATATATTTCAAACTTTTTTTATTTTTCATCAAACAAATATCCCTTTATCAGTCTTGGAGATCTCCTGTGATGTCGTCTGCATGTCAGATGAACCAACGTGGGGACCAACATCAAAGCTGCGAAACTTTGACAGAAAAATCGAAACGGGATGTAAAATGAGAATTACAGGAGGACACACAGGGCAGGTTTTAAGAGAGCTAAATGCTCTCTGTAACTGTGCAGGGTTGTTTTCAGAGTTTCAACCACCTTGACAAAGGAGAAAGTACTTCACATTTAGGTGCTAAGTTTTGTCTTGAGTTTGGGTGAGAAAGGCTATGAGAGTTTAAGTTCTGGCAGCCAGCCAACATCAACGTCTGGAAATGTCTTTTGATCATGTTTTCTTTTTAACAAAATTAATTAGTGCAGCCAGCCCACAAGACTCATCCTACCATCAAGAGCCTCTTCAGTTAAAATTCTCCATTAGTGAGCAAACATGTTCACACACACAAACACACTCAAACAGATTTGTTAAGTAAATGAGAGTAGCTTTATAGCAGCCCTCTGTGAGCAGTAAACAGACATTTATATCACTGTAAAAAATTGGCAAGATGTTAGTACATGGCAGAGAGCCAGCAACAAGTTGCAAGAAGGTTTCAACACGTAACCAACCTCACCTCACACATGCATTCATTAAAAATACACTTTATGAAAAATATGCTTCATTGCACTCATCAATTTCTCTTTGCACACAGAAAGTGCAAAATCAAACCAGAAGGTAAAACTGATAAACTCCCAAACAGTCCTTCATCTTTCCATCGTGTCAATAAGTACACTAGAGATGTTCACACTTTGTCTAATCCAGTTTATTCTTTCTCAGTAAAAGAAGAAGTTGGAAAAGGGAAGCAAAAAGTAAAGCAATGGAAACAAAAATATCAAATTTTCCACATCCATCATCCCATTTAATAACCATATTACAACCAAAAAAAAATAAAAATAAAGCAGCTCTACACTAAAGTGTAAGTGAAACGCAAAAAGGGGTTAAATAAGATTTTCTTTAAGATACAGAATATTCATTCATTATGCAGTTTCTGTTCATTCCTTCCACAGTCCACCAGGAAAACCAAAGTAATTATTTGCTGATTTAAAATTTTAGCACTCTGCTCACCCCAGCCGTACTCATCTACAGCAAGAAGGGGGGTGAAATAAGGAAAGGAAAGAGAGCAATCAACAAGAGAAAGACAAGAAAAGGAAAGGAAAGGGAAAGGCAGGGGGAGGAGAATACATGTAAGTTCACCATGGGGCTTTGAAGGAAGGAAGGACATTAAAGTACTGGTAAACGAAGTGAAACCCAAACAATATGAAGACTTGTATCGAACCTGGAGCCAAATATCACCTTAAAAATGTGAAAAAATTGAAATGAAGGCCTAAGTCATTATGAAAAACCTGAACTTTAACAACCATCACCTCACATCTTAAAACAGGAACCTCTGAGTAACGTGCTGCCATCTCAGCCTCAGTCCAAACTCAATGTGTACAGCAAAGCTTGATTTTTCCTGCTTGTGCTCAATGTGAACAACAGCTGAGCACATAAAACAACAGAAAAGTGTGTATTTGCAAAAGCATAGTAATGTGTGGATGTGTACAATGCAGATATTTCAGGTCCAGTCATAAATTGGATGCACACTTTAATGTACATCATGTCCCGTCATGTAAATGGTGTCTTCTATTTGTACACATCCAGTACACATAATCCATGTGTCGCTGAAAAAAAAGACTTACGGGTGTGATAAGGACATGTCTCACGTGGGAGGGCTGTGGAGAATAAGGAGATAAAGACTGAGACCAGAAGAGGAAGACGGAGAAAATCCACAAACGAATTAAGTCTTGATCAATCACATTCCAACGTTGAAGACAGATCTGTGTGCAATCCAAGGACAACCAGCTCACTCCCACCAGCGTAATGGTGGACTTACAGTATCACCCCAGTTTCATCGTCCACAATGGCCTCCTCACCAAAGCAGAATCACCTTCAGAACAATCTTAAAACAAAAATAAAAAGGAGTAAAAGGTGTCCTGTGGAGAAAAAGAGAAGGACGCAAGTTGTTGGGAGAGGGGGTTAAGATTGGGCTTTGATATCCTGATAACCTGAGGTGGATGATTAACAGGTGCTAAAAGTTTAGGATTAGGGGTAGTGGACGGCCAGGGGGGTAAGACACTGACTTAAACTGAGGCTGGCTAGTTCGGTTTGCTTCAGAACGTCCATGCTCGGCGCAGAGCACAAAGCAGCTCTGTCTGATTTTGAGGTAAAGAGCACAGTCTTTAAAGAGCGCCAAAGCAGATGTGTACACATAGGGTAACCATCCCTTTCTCCTCTTTCTCTCCCTCCTCCTTGTCATTCTTTTTTTTTTTTTTTTTTTTGAGGTAAAGAGTATAGTCTTAAACTGGCTTGCGGGACAAACATTTGTATAAAGCGTATTTCTTCTCTTCATCTTTTCATTCTTCCTTACTTTGCTCATACTTGTGTAGTCAGGAACTTGCAAAAGAAGAAGAAATTGTATATTTCCTTTGCTCTTTATTGTCATTCCTGGGTTGGGATTTTTCCAAAAGGCATCTTAGCAGCAGGGATATGATCAAGCCAACAAAAGCACAAAACAACCAGGACACGAGAAACAATGGGATTTAAAAAAAAAAAAAAGGAGGGAGAATAATTTTAAAGAAGGGGTCGAGGTTTGTATCCAAAAAACCTGCAAAAATCTTGAAAAACAAAATGAGAAAAAAAAAAAAAAAAAAATCTAATCCCTGTTAATGCTAAGACACCGTCTGAACACCGAGATTCGTTGGAGAGGAGGAAAAGCCGCTCAGGAGCACTCTTCTCCAATGCGCTGGCATGAGCGGCCCACCTTGCGGTCGAGCTTGACCATCTTTAGGACGGCCTCCTGGCGACCACGGCCCAGGTGGTCAAACAGACACTCATGTTGCTCTGGAAGTCGGTGGAGCATACAGAAGACATAACCTGAAGGGCGGGTGCAAGAGAGGAAGAGTGTTAATTTGATAAGTTCAGCAAATGTGTGACACACAATGCAAAAGAATATTCTAAGAGTATATTAAGCATGTATCTCTACATTTTTTAAACCACCCCAGTTTATACAAAAATATATACATTTTTAAAAATCAACAAATGCGTGTGGTAATATTTTAGATGGATCCTCTTAAATACTCAAGGACAGATTATATTTATAGCTTTGCAGCAATTCCTTTGTAAACGTCTTGTTACCAGAGAAGGCGTTCTAGTTGATAGCTTCCTCTTTTGACTCCATTCAACAAAGGGAGACAACCCTCATCTCTCTCACTGACTCTCCGTCTCTACCACAGCACTCTCAACAAAAGGCCCTGCCACTGTAGGAGGCTTGATAAGCTCAGAGAAGCTCGTTAGCTCACATCGTCTTCAATTCATTCATTAATACACATAATAACACTGCTGGCATTCAATGAGCGCTGATTAAAAGCCCAGTTTGACAGCTGGTTGCTATGCAATTAAAACCTATGTGATTACAGCACACACAAATGTGAAAAGTGCAAGGGACAAAGTTGTATAACATTTGAGTCTTTTAAAGGGATGCTGCTAGACACCCCATAACCGGGGGGGGACTACTACTTCCAGTTGGTTACTGCAATAAAACTACAGAAAACGACCTTATGTCTGTCTACAGCTATGACACGAATGGAAGCAATGTGCATGAGATCCACTGTTAATATATTTTACACGACTTTCAGAAGTTAGAAACAACAAATGGTCATTTGGTCGATACAAAATTCCAAATGCACACTGTAAGTTTTAAAGCATAATTGAGCTAGAAGGACATTTAGTGATTTGAGAATGCTTTTTGGGTAATACGATAAAGCCTACGTGTGTGCAATTTCAAGATTCATTCATTCAGAGATGAGCAAGCTGAAATACACTAAAATCCTAACACAACCTGTTACTGTCTTAAGGATATTCATGCTTATTATTGAAGCTGTTTTCATCTTCTCTGCCGCTCCAAGACATGCAGAATTCTGGCAAGGCCAAACGGATTGCACCCACTGTGTGATGTGATTAAAATGTAATGATTATTTACTCAACCTACAGTAAATTCGAAATACTACAGCCTATCAGTAGAAGTCTCAACATTATTAGTTTCACACTATAAATTAGAAACTATTGAGAAAAGAAAGTACACATTGCATCACATCAGTATTGAGATCATGCTGATTTAATCAGTGTAATTTTAAGTTTTGTCACATTATGGCTATATAATACTTCTGATTAGGAACAAGCAACAATAACGCAGGTTAATTAATTAAACAATAAATGGGCTTGTACTGTGAAAGACAAGTGGCAGGCAGGAATAAGTGTTTTTTAAGATCCAGGGCCTTTACTCTGTGTCACACTTACAACTTGTCAGATGAATATTATAGTAAGTCAGCGTGTAGTAAGTCTCTTTGAGTCTACCGAGCGTGACAACATGGGATCAGATACTCCACTGGAGCTATCTTTTCTCTCCCGTGTATGATCTGAGTGGTGTTTGTGCTTTCAACTCATTATCAGACCTTCTTGCTTTACAGTGTCAGACATTCTGCAGAGCCATTAACAAAGTAATGTGCAATTACTGCAATAGTCAGAAATCAATATAATTGCCACCATTTCCCCCTCAGTCTATAAAAAGCATGTTTTCATAGTAAGGACTGGACTATTGAGGATGGATAGCCTTTGCATTAAGCAGCGCCTGGTGAAAAAAAAAAGGCAAGTCAATTTCCAATTTAGAAATGATTGCGTGGGTTTAAGCGGATGGTCTTTAAGCAGTGAAGATCTGTGACTTTTTAAGTACTTTAATTTGTATGCAAACAAGTTGATTAGCAAGCCAAGTATTGGTTTAAACTGCATTAGTGTTCGTAGTAATTGGCTTATGTTTTATGTGCAATGTGAAACATTCAGGCTCTCTGTAATTGTCCCCCAAGGCTAGCAAAAGCATTCTGGTCATCGACATTTCCGTCAACACATAAACGCACGCAAAAGGAGTAGATTCATTTCACTGAGCTGGATATAAAATTCACAAAACTGTTATGACGTTAACCAACATGTATTTATGTATTCATGAGGCCAATATAAACCACTGAAAAACTCATTTATAACCTCATGCATGTGACTGAGTGTTTTAATAACAGCAACCGCTGCTTAATGTGTGTGCTCTTGTGCATGTTTTGAAATGCGTGTTCTAAAAAGGATGTTTATGTAGAGTTGTGTTGTCATACCACAGCGACAGGAACCCAGCTCTTGCTGTACCAGCTCCAGTTTGGTTTGGCAGCGATGGCAACGTTTGCGGCTCCGCTGTTTAGAGCCGCTGCGAGACGAGGATGATGATGATGGGGATGATGCGGACAAAGATGACGATGATGATGAAGACTCCTCACCCTCTGGCACCTCACCCACTCTTGCTCGCTTCTCGGGTGAAATGTCACTTTCTGACTCCGAGGCTATGACACAAATAAGCATATGCACATAAAGGGTTATTAGCCGCAATCCATAAATCCTTTTTAATATTATATGTTCTTGTACTTTTAAGTAAAAGTTTCTGGAGTATTGCAACATTGCAACATCAGTAGTGAAATTGTGAAAGGTCCCTGGTGGGTATACCCACCATACTATATTGTTAGTATTGCATATTTAAAGAAAAAAAAAATATAAATATATATATAGCTATGAAGAAATCAGTTTTCTGTTGTGGTGCACAGATATGAAAGAGTGTGAAGGTTAATCGACCTGCTGGAAGTAGTTTTAAATAATTAATTTGCTTAATATATTTGCAGCCAAACCTTCTCAACTTTTTATTACCCCCCCTACCCACATAATAATCCAAAAAAGCATTCATCTCCCGTGTGTCCAGGACAGGAGCTTCGACTAGAATTTCAAGAGAAGACTTAGGACTTTCAATAATAGGCTGCATAACAACTTTCATTTAATACATAAAGACATCATCTGTGATTTAATGCAGCCTGCAACTGGGAGAGAACAGATGATGGCATACTGGAACAAAAACGCCTCTTAAATAAAATAGGTGCTTTGGAGATTAATGGTTCCCCTGCATTAGATTACAGTCAACCCAGCACCTGAGACATGAAGAGCATGTAGCGAGTTCCACTGGCCGGCTGGAATTTCAACTCAGCTTTTCTCATCAATCCTGCAGACTTTTTCCCTGGCCCGGCCGAATGCTGATCAGCGCTCAATAAATCTCTGAGAACTAGGCCACGCTGAGCAGCCAGATCCCTGTAGTCTGCCCCATCGATCCCTATGTGTGTGAGAGTTTATGTGTCTGCACATGTGCAAGTACATGTTGTGAGAAAAGAAACGGTCTTCATTGCCTGCCTTTTGTTATCCTGGTAAATCTCATGTCAGATTTAAATGCAGGTCAACAACAAAGAGAGAGGGCGAGACATTTGAATGCAACACATTTGCATTGAACTGGTTTAAGAGTGTTGCAAAAACCAAACCGTAACCTAAAATATAGAGGACCTCATTTAGGGGGAACTGTGAAAACATGAAATATCAACTCACCCACAGCAAAAGATTTAAATGATGCTGTGTGCGCATGCGTGTGCTCACATGATCCAAGGGATCAACATGTTCACACACCATTACTGAGCCTTGCCTACTCTGCAGTTGTCTTAAGTCATGCATGAGTGCTCACGTGTGTGAGTGCAGCAGGTTGTCACCTCAGGGTAAAAGCACAATACAGGGAAAATCTACACTGGAAGAAAGCCTGCCTCGTTCAACAACTTTAATTAATGCTGCTCATAATGCTATGGTATATGCACACATGTACATGTTTTAGCTCAGTCAGAAATGCATCACTGAGCTACAATGCTCACTTCAGCGAGACTTTAACAAATCTGCGTCTGCTTGTATTGTATGTCTAGGATATCAGTGTGTAACTACTGCATATTTGTATCCAAGTAACTGCTTGATTGGCTTTACATGTGTAGCCTCTTTGGCAGAAACACTATTGCGTCCCCAGTATACTTCGCCATGATATTTCCACTGGAGGAACAATTAACCTGCCCATTCTGGAATTAATCCAATGCTGGATTGGTGCTAATGGGTCCTCCACTCCAACATCTTTAGTGGACATGACAAGCACACAGTGCATAACACAATAATGGACATTGTAATGGTAGAGCTGAGGCATACCTGACTCAAATGAGCGTTTTGTGGGAGTGGAGAGTGAACTGAAGACTGCGTCGGTGTTGGATACTTCTAGAAGAGAGATATAAGGAGAAAAGTAGCAAAAAGAGAGAGAAAATGAGACATTAATTCCAAAATGCCTCCTAGATAGACTGATTTAGAACAGATCAATAAATTATCTAAAATAGAGTATCGAACTACATAAACGAATCTTAAATTCATACAAAATATACATAATCATGTATATGCACCCACTTCACACAAATTATATAGAATCGATGAAAAAAAGAAAAACTGCAACTGATTGACAGATCAGGTCACATGTTGTGTTGGTTGAAAGGAACAGTTTATTTAGTTTATAATTGTAACAGCCTGAGGAATTGATGAAGACTCTTCTGGCTGTTGCCAGGATACCGTGGCACTGTTTTCCACATGGCAGCAGGATGAAAAGACCGTGACTGAGAAGTGTGGAATCCTTTATTATGCTGTGAGTTTTTTTTTCCACCACAGAGACTGTGATAGATATCTGTGAAGGAGAGACCACAGTGTGCATGCGCGCAGACTGAAACCAGCTGAGAAAACAGACTGTGAGTGTGAGTGGGGGGGGTATCATCTACCTGATCCTGAAACCAAAATTGGTTGCACTTACACTATATATGCAACAATTCAATTGTACATATTTCACCACTTTATACACACATAGCATTTTAGCATCAGTCTTCAAGTACAGATAGGGCTGATGGATATTCAGTCATTCATTTCATAGGGCTTCTTACATAACTTAAACTGGAAGTTGTATCTTGATGGAGCTTAAATGAGCGAACAATGACTAATGAGTTTGTGGGTAACTTACTAGCCAGCCGCACAAGGTCTAGCAATAATTGTGTACTTGTGTTACAACCTAAACACTCCTGCTGTACCAGAGGAGCAGGTTAGTGTGGGGAAATGTTTTCACAAGTTGCACACATCCATTTGGTAGTCATTTTATTGTCCTGTCCTGGATCGGCCTCCACAAATAACCTTGTCGCCGTATAGAGATGACCGATGCTCTGGCAATTGTAGGCGTCCTCTTAAAACCTTCACTTCTGAATGGATACCCTTTCCTATCATTCTTTCTATCTGTGCCATGAGGACAAATATAGCCAGAGAAGGGGCACTGCAGCTGCTGCTACTGCTGCTGTTGGCAGAGACTAGTAACAGTCTTCTACAGAAAGATGCCCTGGACTTAAATAT
This sequence comes from Larimichthys crocea, assembly GCF_000972845.2. Taxonomy (NCBI): domain Eukaryota; kingdom Metazoa; phylum Chordata; class Actinopteri; family Sciaenidae; genus Larimichthys; species Larimichthys crocea. The sequence goes on along the minus strand of NC_040018.1, from coordinate 18,743,139 downwards.
ACAATACTCTGTAGAGGTTTTGACCACAAGGGTAGTCACTCATCTGATATAATAAAGAGACACAGGCCCGACACTATTTGAGCTCAAAAGAATTTTTCAAGAAATAATTTCTGATTGATTAACTGTTGTCTTACCGTCCCTAGCAGGTAGAGATGATGCTCCCATCTCCCCTGGCGAAGGGTCTTCTGTGTTAGGCATCGACATCAGTGACTGACTAATGCTGCTGTTTGTTTCATTACAGAACACGTCTGCTTGGCTGCCGTTGGAGCTTGATGAGGCCTTTGGGGCACAATCATTGTCTGGTTGTTTCTTCTGAATGTCTGTGGGGAGAAGGTCAAATGATGAGCAGTATAAACCTTTGAGTATGAAGGGTTCGTTAACTTAGGCACTAGGCCAATCCAAGTGTGGCATAGAAGGAACTCAGATGCATCTTTGGATGACGCTCAATTTCACTTAAAAACAGTGGTAGACAGTTCAAATCTTATGTAAATGGGCATCGTTTTCTTCTCATATCTCTGGTATTGTTTTTGCCAGAGCACAAACTATAGCCTGCGTGAGAGGGAACTAAATATTCTGATGAGACTTCAGCAAAAAGTCCCAAGCTTGAAGGCTTCTAAAGAGTATTGAATGTGGAAGGACAAATCTCTCAAAAAAATAGTCATTGCTTAATGGTTGTCAAGAACATACCAATAAAATAACTGACTGAAAGTTATACAATAAATTGCTAAGAAAATGTTTTTTTTACTAATTAATAACAATGAGCAGAACACTCCACTTTACCCAAGTTTGCTTTTCAGACTTGCTTCTGCCCTTTCTTCAAGTCCTTTTCAGTACAGCTACATAACTGGAGACATTCTTTGACCCCTGGCCCCCATCTCACTGTACACAGGTCTATGTTAGACACAAGATCAGTCAAGCAAACAAACACACATACTGTAGGAACAAGAAGTTACCTGCAAAACATTTTGAGCAGAGATTCATAGTTTTGCTCGACCTGAGGAAAAGAGCAGAGAGGAAAAGCACATTTGTTAATTTATTAGCTTGTATAAGAGTTGCAGTTTTTCTTTTTAATGTATATCCTACAACCAATACAGGAATGCTGAATATTAAATATCCAAGCAGAAATTAAAAAATCATGCATATCATTATAGAAGTTGTAGACAGTGAACAGTGAATCTTATATAGCGAGGTGAATGAATCCAAATCAAGCAACTTTTCAATATAAACATCCGAGTCTTGTTGTTCAAGCAAACAGACAGACAAATGCTGCATGTAAGTAAACTGTAACTCCTAGACCTAGAAATTGTTCTCAAGAGTTTATAAACCGAATTAAGACTAAAGCTTATGTCCTCCTCTGTAAGTCGCTTTGGATAAAAGCGTCTGCTAAATGCAATGTAATGTAAAAGTAAATCAAGTAAATACTGTTCTGTGATCAGGAAACTCCAAATAGAAGTCCATGTCGTCTACAAACTACGTTTGCTAACATGTTAACCATGTGAGCGTGTTATGTCAGAGCTGCTTCTGCTTCTGTGTATTTGAACTTTTCAACCCTTTGGCTGCCTGAATTATTCTTATTACTATCCTTTTACACTGTTTTAATTGAACAAATTGGAGAAGATCATGCAAGTATGTTTTACTATGATTGTGATTATATAATAAATTTCACTGAAAATGAATTTAATATGTTTATGTACTCTTTGTGTAGTCTTTCTGCCCCCTTGTGGTCAATAATTACTTAATGTAGCTTTAAAATGAGTTGGCTGTCATATAATTATTAACAGTTGTATTGATTTAAAGTTTTTTACATACATAGGGATTTCATTTTATCCATGGTATAGTTATCAGTAAGACTTGAATATACATGATGATATAGTTGTAGGTTATGGTCAATGGGCAGCAATCAGTTGTTTCAAACTAACACACATACATACAATGTGGTAGCAGTGGTGTAGAAAACACCAGTATGATGGAACAGGTTTGTCCAATATATAATAACAAATTATGTGTTTGCAATGTACAACATGAAAAAAAAAATCTTGCTGTTAATTGAACATATTTTCCCCTTTCCTATTCATTGATAAAGATGTTTGATAAAATAAAAAAAATAGCTGCTGTTTTGGGGTTGTTCACTGAAGCTTTGCTGATTTCAGTGGCACAACTCTTTCACAACAGATGGCTCTGGCTTTCCTCTGAGAGGGCTCCTCTCATTTCCTCTCCAGCCCTCGTCCTTACTGTCTGCGCATCGAGCGTGACGGTCGCTGCTATCAGTCACATTCTATTTATTTTGGGTGCTTCGTTGCACACCTTTGTCCTCATTTCTAAATGTAGGGTCAGCTGCAGTCAACCTGAGGGGTGTCTGTCAGTCTGCTGGTGTATGTGGTCTTGGATATAAAATAGAAAGGAGGAAGCAAGAAGTAAGAATAGAGGAGAAACCTCATCATGGGACACAGGCAAGGAGGAAGCCGATACTGGGTAAACAAGTTATATCCCGTTGTCAACTTTACAAATCTGAGGTAATCACAGATTAATTAAGGAATAAAAATACGCGAGGAAGGGTGAGCAAAAAAAAAAACATGCAAGAAAGAAACCACTGCACGCCTGTGTGAAGCTTGAAGAGAGTGAACACAATCACTTTATTTCATAGTCAGCCCACTGCTGTTACTAATGGGAATATCTGATTGAGACAAACAGAGGATGGGTTCACCTTTGTGCTGCAGTTTGACTGACATATGCAGTAAAATTGAATATGACTTCCTAAATAAAGTGTCCACAGACATATTGTCACCTCTGCACACAGTTCTATATTTGCACCTGGAGGAAGTCCAGTGGTTTTGCTTTGCTGATGGGCCCTTCAACCAGAAATCTTAAGCAGCACAAGCTTGTTCCCTTCATCTACCAAGGATTAAAAATGGCAACATCCGTGTGGAAAACTCATGCATGTTATTTTTACACTGAATTTTCAAGTGGTATTTGGTGGCATATATATGAAGTTTTTTTTTCTTTTCCAACCTGTAATAAAAGTGTCTGAGAAGAACATTCATCTGAATAGTTTTATAGCAACAAGTTTATTGAAATTTCATCGGCTATGCAGAATTAACCTTACGACTTGTACAACTGTGTAGACAGCTGGAATATCATTTGTATATAGTCAGGCCTTTTCATACGTGAGGTCAGTTAAATAATAAACTACCTTTGTGACTAAACTATGTAATTTTCTTTGCAGTACTGTTATAACAGTTCATTATATTAGATAATCAGACCATGACCCCTGGGTTGCATCTTTTACCGAGTGAAAAGCCTAACTACAGTGGCTTGGAAAGTTTATAATAACAGTATTCTCTAAGGCCTTGAATTGCAGTTATTCTGAGCTGAAAGTAAAGTGCCATTTTATTTTTATTTTTATTTTTTTATTTTTTTATTACTGCAATGCAGCCATGAATTCAAAACTTCTATTCATCCAAAGAAATTGTTATAAAAGCTTACTTATTAACTAACTGATGAAGAATTTACTTTATTAGTCTAGCAATTCTCTACAGCTTTGGCAACAGAAATCTTCAGTTCAGTATTATACATCTTTGTGCTAATATAAAATAATTACACTGGTACTGTAATGAATTTAAGAAATCAATTTCTTCATTGTGTATCCCACGCAACACAGCACATGACATAAAGCATATTTATAACTATTAAAACTGAACAAACAACACAAATTAACAAATATATATCATGAGGGAATGTGGCAGCTGGTTCTGGCTTTGGTACATCGTTTCTACAAAGGTGACAAACACTTTAATATCTCGAAATGTATTATGCCATTCCAAGTAATGTTATACACTTGCTTCATTAAAATGTTTTAAGGCTAAATTGGATTTGTATACCTGTATTTCAAGTCATCAATTAACAAATGCATTTGATCTTAAAGCAAATACAACATTAAAAGGAAACCTCCACTGAAAACCTGTTAGAGAATCAACACCTACAGCAACAAGCAGAAGTTGTGCTTCAGCTATGCAGAACCTAAACCTGGCTGCAGCTCAGGTTTATCCTATCTGCTCCTCCACCAAGTCAGGCAACCTAAACAAGGCACTGAATATCTTTTGTTTTATTACGAAAGATTAAAAGCCACAGTGAGTGTAGCCCTGCCAAATTAGTGGAGACACCTCTCTGATTCCAGATTTGAGAAAAATTAACAAAAGGGGCTTTTGTTTTACTCCTCTGTCAAAGAGCACTTAGTTTCTCTCAGGTGGGTCGAGGGGGCGGATAACTAAAGGAAGTACAGGCATTAAAGTCTTGTTATAATGTCAGATGCAATTATGGTTTATGAGCCACTGTGCACTAACCATAACTATCCATGTTGCTTTTGAATGTACCCTTTTAATAAAACAAGTTTGAGGCAGAAGGAGACATGTGAAAGTCAAACTGTAAGAAAGAGACACATGAGCAGTGACTGCCCTGACGCTATGTAACAAGCTGGAGGAACTTGTGTTTCATATATTACACTGACAAGTCTGCAGCTTACAAAAAAAACCAAGCAGGTGATTCCTACCAATCCAAACCCAATAGTGTATATAATAGTTCTTCTGTCTGATATCCTACATTGTGCTCTTGTCACTTGTGTAATAAGACATCTGGAAATCATTGTCTACTAATGAAAGTCTGAAAATATCATACACCATATTTATTAGGAATGTGTACTCATTAGCTACCGGTTAATCTATTCTATAGCATATGTAGGCAAGGGACAACATTTTGTTTTTGGTAGCATTCTGGTTTTCTTGTGTGAGTGTGAGCAACATCTGTGACTTTCTGCTTAAAATGGGCTTGCTCAGAAGAGTTACAAAACTGTGGCAGATCCTCACAGTGTGATTACTAGACTACTGTAAATGTGAGAGACATTTACTCTAGAAGATAAAACATCTTTGTGAGGAAATGTGTAACTTTCAGTGCTTCGTTTTGACACTGTAACATGACTCAGAGATGATTTTGGTGCAGACTTCACAGATATCTGGAACCCCCCGGCGAACTCTCATCAAGTGGGTCATCACGTCCATGCGAAGAAAAGCATTTGGAAATACGTTCATTAAAAAAAAAAATACTGTCTGCTATTGAGATCTGGTGACTGACATTGATTGCAATAGCTTTTGTTTCACACCATTTGCATGCTCATCCAACCAGTCAGTGGGCAAGCTGTCACCTCCAAACAGATCACTTCCTAAAATATGCAAATTGGGTGCTTTAGTGTACTAAGGCAGCTCTCATACCCTCTATGAATAATAATTGGGGAAGAAAACAAACTTTTCTTCCTCATCAAGAAATTAAATGCAGTATTCATTCACTAAAGTCCAACAAATCAACTATATTAGGCTCCCAGTGTTTACAAACATCTAAAGTGGGACCTTTGTACCAAACCTGTCTCATGATAACCCCACCAAAAGCAAATAGTAAATGTAAATCAATCTCTATTTGAAGCACCATAACTATATGTATATTATTTAAGTATATTTGTAGGATATGTATTACTTTAAAGTGTCATTTCACCATTGCTAATGTGCTTTATGGGCCTTGTATTAACTGGCCTCTGTCAATTAAAGCAAACATGCAGCAGACAGACACACTGATATATTTGGTTTACGTGTCTTTGTCGTCGATAAAATGTACTCATGAGGATTAAAGTGCTTAAAGAAAACTCACCCAGTGTCGACGTGTTTGTCAGTACATTAGCCTGACTGTGTGTGTGTGTGTGTGTGTGTGTGTGTGTGTGTGTGTGTGACCAAGCTTCATTTGTGAGCTCGATACTTTGAAGCTAGCCATTTGGTTAGCACACCTGTCACATCACCTGGACCTGGATAAATCCCCACACACACTCCTGCCCTGCTCTCCACCTCCTTACAGGAGAAGGTTACCGAGGCCAGCTGGCGACAGCTAGCAGCTAAAGCTACAAAACAATGGGGAGGAGGAGGAGGAGGAGGAGGAGGAGGAGGCGATAACAAGAAAAGCAGCTCATCCCTGTTTGAGCCGCTAACGCTAGTAGCTAGCGACTGTGCTAGCTGTTGACAGAGAAAGAAACAAAAGATATTTGACAGGTGTTTCGTCTTACCCCCAGAAACCACAGGGGCAGCGCGGGGGTATAACGTTAACGTTACTCGGAGGCTTGCTGCCCTCGCTCCCCGTGTCCCCCATGTCGGTCCTTCCGTGTGAGGCTCTCCGCGTAGCAGGTGAATCCGGGGATGGAGTGAGGGCCTCGTATTTGCGTTTAGATCCCGTGGCTTTGACAAGTACAAGAGGCAGAAATAACCCCGGCCGGATTATCCTTTCGAGTTTCACAAGACGAGGAACGATTTGCCGACACGAGCGGCCACTGACTCCGTGAAATTTAAACAGTTTAAATCGACGCTAAAGACGCCGGAGCCGTCAGAGCCAGCGACGGACGGAGCCACCGGGGAATCCTGGGCCGATCAGCTGGAGAGAGGAGCGAACCACTGCCGGAGAGGGGGGCTGTGTGGTTGATCTGGACGGCCCCAAAGTTAAACTGACGTGTTTGTGCTGGATTAAAAAAAAAATACAGGTATGATCCTTTTTAAACATAACAGAAGCTAAAACCCAAATTTCAACTTGGTACAATTTTAAATGTTTGAGTTTGATGAGTACTTGAGTTAACAATGGTATGATCCATACAAAACACAGGATCTCCTACAACCAGAGAGCCCATGACACTGTGGCACAGTGTTTTCAGGGGCTATTTTAAGTAGGAAAACATTGAATTTAGTCTGTATTTCATTTACTTTCCGTCTGGTATCTGCTTTTGCAGAACTGGGCCCACATTTTAGTTATAATGACATGCCACCCTTCCTGGGGCTTTGGAAAAATGTGAAGCTCTGAAAAGCATGTTCCCTTAAAGCAGAATCATGAGTATACAATCCTACCTACACAATGTTGTTACTTTGCATGTAGTCTGATAATATTTACCCAGCAACAGGTGTGAAATAGACTGAAAAGTGTCTTTTATCACACAGGATTTTAACAACTTTGTGTTGCAAAATACCTTTTTTTGGACATGTTACAGTTTAAATAATAATAAAATGAGTATTGGCTGAACTCCATTTAGCCGCTTCAGTTTCAGGGTTCATGTTGACTCACAGTGTTATGGCTTATGCACTGAATAAAGGAGAGCCATTGTTAATGTTATTAATATTTGTTCATTTCATAATAAGACAAGTCAAAAAATGTCACAAGACGTCACAAGGCAAAAGGGCCCATGGAGACCCTTTGCACTTTGTGGCTTGTCATAGGAAAAACATACCTATATGGAATGCAGCCACTACACCTTGATGAGACGTCTAAAAAGATCCAAAAGCTTGTGTTGGTCAAATGGCATCTGACAAAACTGTATGACTCCAAGAAGGACTACTTTTGCAACAGATTTATTGGCTGTTTTTTTCTTCCATCTTAAATTACCATTAGTCTAATCTGTTTATACTTGACAGGATGTCAGACAGTCGTTCAGGGTGACCTGCAGTCTGATTGGCCAACATTTTATTACACTGCAGAGTAAAATCAGTTGGCAATGCATGAATGGCCTTGAAATTTGTCTGTTCATCCATTCATTCAATGTTATAATGACAAAAGGATGAATCCTACCATCTGCAGGTCAAAATTTCCTCATGAAAAACTAATGATCAGCTTCCTCTGCCTAACAGCAAAAATGTTATTGGGCTAAACGTCAAAATGAAACATCCATTCTGACTTATTAGGCAGAGGTCAACAGAGCCATTATTATTTTTATTAGTTACACATGTGCATTTTCTGTTTCGACAAGTACACATTAGTTGTTATCATGTATGTTATTATGTGGAGCTGCAATTAGTGATTATTTTCAGGATCAATTAATTTGGATAAATCCATTAATCATTTGATCTATAAACAGATAGAAAAAAAGTGAAAATTGTTGATCTCACATTCTCAGAGTACAAGGTGACGTCTTTCAATGCCTTGTTTTTTCACTCCATAACCATTAAATATTCTGTTTAATAGGATATAATACAAAGAAAAGCAGGATATCTCGGATATCTCTATATTTAAGAGGCTGAAAACTAAAAAACAATTTCTACCATTTTTGCATTAACAATAAATTTAATGGTAATCAGTCATTGAAATAGTTGTTAATAGTACTCTATTAACATGTTAATGATAGATAATCTGCACGCTAAAGTTATTACCAACATAATTAGAGCTGGATGTTTAAAACAAGTCAACTAAACACTAATCACGAGTGAGAATAATCTCAAGAAAATCAGTGTGTAACATGTTATGACAGAAACCTAGTAGTTTGCTGACATCACAGCTGGTTTCTAGCTTGGGAATGGGGTCGTTTCATGTTCACAAGTATTGATGGCGCTGTCTAAAACAACAGAAATAGCATCACAGATTTCTGTTTTTCACCTCAGACTGACTTTCAGAAGAATGCAACACTCCACTTTAGAGCCAGGAGGTTTGGATTCCCCTCAGCAAGACCTGCCAAGAAGTAGCTTCTGTCTGCAGGGAAGGACAAGTGGGCCCTGGGTGGAATGAAGATAGATAGCTGATAGTTCATTAGCTAGTTAGGCACAGGGAGGGGTACACCGCAGAGGATTGCAGAATCTCGTTTTTCAGTGTTGCTAAGAGCCCAGTGCAGGGCCAAACAATGCTAGCAGGCTCAGTTGTTATTTGCCTCTCAGTCTCAGTCAAAGCAAACTTTTAGTTTTTTTCTCTGTTGCCCTTTTGCCGCCTTAGGACATTATGGAACATATTGTTTCAAATAAACAGATAACAATGCTAATTTATTGTAGCAAACAAGGCCGTGGCATACCCCAATTTTGGCCCCGCAGTAGAAAATTGGTTGTTGCTTCTTTCCCCACAGCCCAAGTCCAGCCTTAGGCTTGGTTGTCCTCTTGAGATTTGCAGAACACCACTTCAAAGACAGATCCCCTCTCACTACATACGATATACCCTCTCTCCCCTCCCCTGCTATAAACACAAGAACTTAAGGAATTAATTAGACACTGGATCAAACACGGGTTAGCAAATTCAGCTCACTGATATTGCAGGAATAGTGTAATCACATGTTGAGTGTTTTCATGTGGGGTATCTTTGATATGTATGTAGAAGCCTCTATTTCATTTCAGATCCACCAGGGCAGCTTACATTTGCAGTTTGTTGACCCCTCTCTTAGCCACCAAGTGATATAGTTAGGGATATTTTGGAGGCTTTGGTCCTCAGACTGAGGGACAACACCACACCCCTGTAAAAATGCAAAAAAGAAAATTCCATTATAGTGCAACTGCTCCTTCAAGGCATGTCCATTAATGAGAGTTTCTGCCACAAGGGCAGCTCCCAAATTCATTTTCTCATGGCTCACATCAAACGTGGCGCTGTTTATGTCATAGGTGAAAAGGTGTAGTGGTTTTGCAGTACATTTTATTCATGTTATGGTCTAATCAATATCTATGGTGTTACTTCACCATCCTGCAATCTTACAGCCCCCATGGAGCCAATGTAACAAATTTATTTACAGTAACAAATCACCTGTACTGTACATGCTGATTACACTTGCATTACCCCATGTGTCAATAAAAAGAGAGTTGATTCACGGCTGCCAATATGACAGACAGGCTGTCTACAACATGCTTTAGATAGATATGGGAAATCTATATGAACACATTTGTTCATAGATGAGAGTCTTTCTTATCAGTTAATGCTATCCTCAGATAGGCAGGCTGGCTGTTATTGACTTGATGACAAGCGACATGTCACAGCTTATAGATTTGCTCTGAGGGGGTATATCAGAAAACATGATTACCTATTTTAGTCTGAACTGTGAAAACGGTATTATTGACCTGAATAAGCAGGCTATTTGGACTTTGGATGTTTTGGACATTTACTCATATTTACAAAATTACATAAAAAAATCCAGCTGGTTGGAGAAGAAAATCTAGAGTGGAAGACAGCTGACACATTCTGCCTTAAATTAATATGTCATGTTCAGTCTCTCATGTCATTCTTCCAATTGCATTTTGCAAAACATTTGGCAATGCAGAGTAACATATTGCACTTGCCGTGCGTTGACTGAACTCAAACTGCAAATGCTTTTTTATCAAATTGTTTTCTGCTGCACAAATGCTCAATGACAGAAGAGGAAAACTATCTTTGACAAGGAAGCTGAGAGCCCATCGCTTGGCTGTGAAGCAGTAGCGTCTGGTGATAATGTTTGAAAGTACACACAGGCAGGATAAACATCAGAGAGGACCCTGCCAGGCAGTCAGTAAGCTGTTTCCCCCCCTTCGTTCTTACCCCCCGCCTAATTATTTCCTCTCATTCTCTTTCTCATTGTCTCTTCTTTCCTCTCTTTCACCACAAACTCTTTCTTTACCTATCTCTGCCTCTGTACTGCTTCCTCTCTCTTCTTTTTACACACATATGCACACACACACACCACCAGTCCAGCCTCCCACTGTGTGCAGAATGTGCAGTGGAGCCACCCGTGCATCAGGCAGGGAAGCCAGCATAACCAACCTCCCTACCATCTCCCTATCTGCTGATCAAAGAGCCGCTAAACAGCCAGAAACTACAGCAAGTGCAAGAGCCGAGCATGCACAGCAACACAATTAGCAAGCACCACTTTTTCCTATTTTTTAAATTCCACTCTTGATCCCTGGCATTTTTGCACACAAACACAGTCCTGCATGTATGTGCATACAAATTTGGAAAATATAAACACAGACATGCAAACACCTCTACTTGTATTAAATATTTTGTGTACAGCCGAACATAGAGGCTATATGCAAAGTAAGATAACCAGCGGCATCACCTGTGAGTGACTGTTCACGATGGCATCAGCCACTGATCTCTAAGTTGCTCAATTAAAGTTAGTAAAGAGCCTCAACTGGGCGAGGAGAGGGGAGGAGGAGGAGAAGGAGGAGGAAGATCAAAGAGAATACAGAGAAAAATCCTAGCAGGAGAAAGACAGAGAGAGGAAGTGTATGTGTGAGAGAGTGCACACAGAGGAAGGGTATGAGTGAGAGAAAGGCAGAGAAGAGGTTAACAGGGAAGATGGTGAAAGAGATGGATAGTAGTCTATAGAAAGAGAGACAGAATGTGCAATAAAAAAGAAAGAGAAGAATGGCAGTATAGACAAACTGTCACATTATATTTAGGTTTGTGTTGTAATTAATTATGACTCGGCTAAGTGATGTAGGAGTCATTGCTGAAGTCGTTTTTATTGTTAAAACCCTGTAAGCTGGCAGAGTTTGTGAGAAAACAGAGGTCAACTCGCATCATTAGCAATTTGTCATCCGCAGTATTCACCACTGCCTTGGGTGCTCGCAGCTCGTCCACACCTGGAGACGGTTGAAACATGATTAGATTAGTGAGCAGCTGTGCTGTGTGTGTGTGTGTGTGTGTGTGTGTGTGTGTGTGTGTGTGTGTGTGTGTGTGTGTGTGTGCCAGACAGTTGGATTTATGATCAAGAGCCATTCCTTGAGTGCCAGAAATTACAAAAGACAATTATATAAAGGGTATTTCATATCAAATTTAGTGCTTACTTTACAATTATATAAAGGGTATTTCATATCAAATTTAGTGCTTACTTTCCTTTGTACGCATTTTCTTACTTTTTAAAGTGTCAGACATTATCATAATGGAAATATCATAAAACATAAAGCAGGTTTTAAAAAGAAAAAAGCACCTGTAACTCACCATGTTTAGGGTTACGGTAAGTTTACAGAGAGTCATGACTGTGACCTTTTATGAACACAGTGTTTGAGGATTAAAGTTTTACAGGAAAGAACATGCTCACCTTCTCACAAATGAAATTTAAATTCATAAGCAATAAAACACACCCATGTTCAATTCAATACACTGTTTAGAGCCTGGTTTGATCTGACAGGACCAGTTGCTAATGGTGGCTAAGGTTGCTATGTAACTAACATTACTGTGTTGATTCGCTTTCTGACTCCTTTCTACCTGTGTTACTGGTATCTTGTATTTACAACGTTATCCTATTAAAAACCACAGCTGATAACAAAATCATGTGATTTCAAGTTAATCAGCAGCAGGCCCAACAAACAGGTATTCATAATGGTGAAAGAAAGGCTGTCAAACAAAGTTATTAATGAGACATTTGTGTGAGAACAGTCATTTGAAACATAATAATTCAAATGAAGAGTATTTTTTCATAATGTTCTTAACACTAAGCGCAATGCCAGGACACTTCTGGGAGCAGTGCCAGGTGGGGGTGAGCCACAAATCCGGGGAAATGTGTCAGGGAAAATGGATGTGGATTCTCTACTGTAAAAGGATCACAGTGTACATGAAATGGCTCTGACTCACTTCAATGCCACTGCTTATTCAAGTGTGCCCTCCAATGGAGGAAAATAGGTCATGTTGACAAAATAGACTCTTCTGCTGGATGTTTGAGTGATACTTGGTTCTTTTTTCCATCTGTGTTTGGGCTCTTCAAAAATGTTATTTTTGAGTTTCCCCTGCCATCAGATGACAAAATCAGTGAACTAAGTGCACTAACTCTGAAATTACAGGCACTTCTAATAATTAAAACTAATTTAATATCACAAAAAAGTAGGACAAAATAGTGAATAAATCTGGTCAAATATCATCTCTTGATCTCACCTTGATATTACAAATAAAACTTTTGCAAATTGAAATTACCACCAACTATTCTTCTCTCTCCGAGGTCTTGAAGCATCATTTCTGATAATCCAAAAACAATCAGAACAAGCACAGACTTCATTTGTAGCATATGTTCATCAGTGACACATCATACTGTAATGCAGTTTTTTGGAAAGGTCACTAAATGATTGCAAGGTTCTAATCCAAATGCTAATTCAGAAACTGATTGGAAAAATCACAGTAATGTGATGCTAATAACATGCAGATGAGTTCTCATCAGAGCTGTCTATCCATTAATGAGATGATATTTGAGTGTACAGTACATTTGTGTGTGTGTGTGTGTGTGTGTGTGTGTGTGTGTGTGTGTGTGTGTGCGTGTGATTTTGTAGGCAAGGCTGCATTCGCAGTCATTAGAACATTTAGCATATTAATCAGCCGCTTTGATTAAGACATGCTATAGTTGGTAATAAACAGACAAACAACTACATGTTGGAGATATCACAGCCAGCTTACATGACCAGCTAATCCCCTTTAAGAAAAGTTTTGAAATGAAGACATACAGCCAGAAGAAAATATGTATGTATGTAAAAACTTGCATACTAAGAATGTATTGCAACCCATCATTGGATTAAGCATATTGTAGTGCTCTTTAAAGTCCCTGTGTTGACAGAAAAATTCAGATTCCTATTCTCAGTTCCAGTCCTTCCTGTGGTGTTAGTTTCCTTTGAGTGCCGTGGTGTCCATTCACCCTCCCGAAATATGCTGGTTAATTGAGTGGCCCAAAAAAAGCAAAGATCCCAGAGAGAGTAGAGCTTGCTGGGATGTCAGCCAATCAGGATCGAAATTAGCTCAACAAGAAAATCTTATATGCCCCAGATTTCATTTGTTTGCTTGCCGTGTGTACTGATGAAATGCTGTTTGCTTTTCTATTGTAGTTTTTACAATAAGACATATTATAAATACATTTGTAATTATTAAATTAAAATTTTGAATGTGCATCCAAAACAGTGGGGGAAAATAACAAAGTAGATTTACTCAAGAACTTTACTTTTATTGTACTTTTATGTTCTATTCCACTACATTTTAGAGGTAAATGTTGTACCTTTTACTCCACTATATTTGTTTGACAGATATATATTTGAAGTAGTTACTTAACTGATTAAGATTTCACATTAACATTAAGATTTCACACTGCTTACTTTACTTGCTAGAGAATGCGCCCCATGAACCAAGGCTGAGTACTTGGTGTATTGGCGTCTTGGCCTGGGTTTGATTCTAGCTCACAGAACCCTCAGATCTCCTTTAGGACCTCTTAGTTGAAACCCACTGGACAATGCTTTATCTAAAGTAGATAAAATTAGCTTCACCTTAGCCAGCTACAACAGTAAAATGCAGTTTACAAATTGTTTCATGTCATATGGTATATTGATCACTCACAGGAAACATTTTATTGCTGTACTTTTAGTTGTGATACTTTATGTACATTGCTGAAGTATCATTTAGAATTCATGACTTTACTTGTAATGTACATTGTTATATTGATGTTTCTTCTACCACCGATCCAAAGTAACAAACTGTCAAGAAAGATTTGAGTACCAGGTGACAAAGTCAAAGCAGTGGGACACTATTTGTATGCAGCTGATCAGTTTCACTGGCTTATATTCATGACAACGAACTGAGAAGTAGCCCTCAACATCAGTGCCTCATATTGCCAAGCACACTTGAACACAGAACCACAATTACCTTGCAATCTAAGTGAGTTCAGTGTGGATCCCTGATTACAAATAATTACATTTTACAACTGCAAATAAGTCACCGGTCTCATTCTGTCATACCATCAGATCCCTGAACTCCACTGAGACCGAATAGAGAGTTAACTTGCATCATTTCAAAGGCACCAACACCACACAAAGACAAAACCTTTTTTTTTTTTTTTTAAATTCAGTTTTGGTTTTACTTTTTCTTCTCAGGACCCAAATGAAAAATGTTGTCTTTCATCCAGGGACCCAATGCCCATTAAAAAGTGATGAAACAGAATGCAAGTGTTCATCTCAACTAAATTTCAAAAAGCCAAAAATATAGGAGGAGGAGATGATGTAAGGCAGGGGCATTCATGTTATGTTACAACTATGTGCTCTGAATCACAACTCCATCTTTGGACTGATCCTTCCAGAGAGTCCTGACTTTTGTCAACAAGCATTCAGTCTTCATGCGGGACCTGTTGAGTTGATTTCGCCGGGCAACTTCATCTTTTGACTAACCATGCACATTTCAACAGAGCCAAACACACAACAGGCTAGACAACCAACATGCTGCTTCTCTAGACAGCTCCAACTTAAATTGGCAGAGGTTATGAAGCAGCTTCTCTACAAATGTGTTGTGAGTGAGCACAGCCAGTGTAGATTTACTGGCACTTCCTGAAGAAAACCTTCACTTTTCCACCAGGGGATTCTACATGGGAGATCCTAGTATGACTGTGTGGAGAGACTATGTGCCACTAGAGGGCAGCAAAAGACTAAATGGAGTTTCTGCCAGTCCTCTCTACACTGAGTGTCCATCTACAATGCATATTTGGCCACGGACATAGTGCTTTTATTTAGATTGCTTCATTCGACAAGATAATGTGTTCACTACACATAAGTACAATTATAACAATAATAACACCATCAATAAAGACCACTGCTCCCAAACTGCGCCCCCGACTACTATTACCACTAGTACCACTACTACCACTGATTGCAATAACATTAATAATAGATGATTTTACTAATGACAGCACAGACTCTCCATGCCTTTGCAGAACCATTTAACAGTGCTGTACTGACCTCTGGTGGAAACTTGGTACCTTGAGAGAGTCAAATCACTTTTTTTTATTGCTCTTATTAATAACTGTAGCAACATACATAATCACCCAGTCTTTTCCATAAATAGAGGTCTAAGAGTGCTTTGCTTCAAGCATCACACAGAGCCTACAAATACAAAACAAACATGTACATTTCTCACACTGCTCTTGTGGTAAATCTGAATATGGTGTTCATAATGTTTTGATGATTTTTGTTTAGACTCAGATCAGATTCTCAGATCAGAAGCAGTCAGCTCTTATTGTAGTGTTAAAGACAAAGTAAATGAGCTGCTAGCTTCCCTACTACAAATTGAACATTGTATCAGTCTGACGTTCTCAGCTAAATCTATGCGTGTAGTATATTTGGTGCTGTAAAAATGGGTTTATATCGGAAATGGAAGAAAACATTCTTATATTTTTCCAGAACATTTACAAAGTTAACCAGTTTAAATGAATGACTAACTATTTCAGTCATTATGCCAAAGACATATGCCTTTCTAGTCTGTTCACCTCGCTGAATACATAATTTTGCAGCTTTTGAGACGGATGAACCAGCATTTGAGGCAGAGGCTCTCTCCGGACATGCCAGGTGGTTATTGTGCGTGGTTATGTGAATCCAGCTGTCTTGCAAGATAACTATGACCTTATTGTACTCCTGCAAGTTCTGATATCTGATCCCTCACCAGCGAAACTTTGTCAGACATATTCTGCAGATTGTGATGTATAGTTGTTCCGTTCATTGGTTGTGCCTAATATGATATATGATGGAGTGCACAATGTGAAATGTAATTATAAGTGTGTTAAGTTACACAAAAAACACATACTTTTCCAGTCAGTATATCTCATAATACATCATAATTATCACTAGCCACACTTAATTATATTGTCTGTGAGGTTACACCCTATGACAGACATGCACACCATTTCACAAAAGATAGCAAGAGCAGCTCTGCACGGATACTTTTTAGAATCTCAAATTGTTTATTTTTCATGTTCACTTTATGCTCAACAAGATTTATACATTTAATAATCACCAGCCAACACAGTGTTCCAGTGTATTCCAGTGTGATAGACCGGAGTGAGACCACTATTAAACAATGTGCACATTAAAGAAACTTTCCATTTACAACCTCAGGAGCAACATGAATAAACATGTTTTCACATGTTGTTCACGATCTGCTGAGCTTTCATGTTGGTTTCCACAATCCATTTCCCTTTCCTTAAGTGCAGAGTCATGCATATCTAAATCTTCTTTACATCCCATGATCTTTGGCACAGTGAAAACATTATTGCACATTAACTACATGAAAAATGTTTAATATGATTGCATAATACTTCCTAGAACTGCAGATTATATTTATTATAAAAAAGGTTGTGTATTTCAAAGTAAAATCCTACCCAACATCCTCCAATTGTAGCTTAACTATCATCACAGGAAAGTTGATTTATTTCTTCATGTGGGGAAAGACATCATGAGAATATGGTCATTTAAAAAAAAATTTTTTTACATAACTATATCTGTCCTAGCTATTCTTATAGCTAGAGCAGATATGGACACTCTAAAAACATGAATCCTCTTTTTTCATCCCTGAACCTAAATGATGATTTTTATCTTACCCTGGTAAAAAGGGTTCATCATCCCCCTTTTATTTTTGTCATGCAGCTTTTCAGCAGAGATGAGCTCTGATGTTTGGCTCACACCTACTCAGAGCACCCAAATTTCTAGTCCACTGTTTCCAATACAAGGCTCGACGTGTTTCACGACAAGCAACAGGAGTTGACCTGGTTGTAAGTTCAGTCCGCTCTCATTCGGTTTTCTCAGGAGGAACTACTTCCATCAGCAGCTGGAGATGCATGGTGATGGGTCCTACGTGGAGGTGAAAGGTCACATCATCACTATTGAGGTTGGTTTACCATGAGGTCAGACAACAATGATCAAGAACCAATAGAAATATTTCAATAACTTGAGCTCTTCAATTTCAGTAAAAAATGAAGAATAGACTTACTCATGAGTTTGCGTGCCCAGTTGACCTTCCGGTAAACAAAAGGGTAGTAGAAGAGAAGTCCACTGAATATGAAGATCGTACAGTAGAGGTACTCCAGGTCTGGCTTATCAATGATGGGAGCCAGGACTAAGTAGCAGGACACCAGGACCATCAGGCCTGCTATGGCAATCGGCACCTTTGAGTGCAGAATTCATAAAATTACACAAGGTCCACTGTTAAGTATTTATTTGTACTCCTGTCCTGTGAGCACAACCCCAACTCAGTTCCCTAAAAATGTATGTAATATTTCATTTACAACCAATGCAAAATGAAGCAAAAAAAAATATGATCTACTGCATAATTGTGCTGGGTTAAAAAAAAAAAAAGTCCTGTATTGGGGATTCTATCAAAAAATGTTGAATGGCTCTCATCTGTCAAGCTGACATTGCTGATCACTTCAGTACATATATTTATTCACTGTCTCGCTACCTAATCAGTTAAGACACAGATTGCAATTTTGTAGTTTCAAGTTAACGAAGCATCTAAACTGTTGAGGCAAAACATCATAAAGGAGGAAGCTGCCTTCAAATAAATCAATCAGCAAACTTCACCTTTACTGGTCTGTGGAGATCCTTCCTGGTGAAGCGCATGACTATGAGAGCCAGTGCTGTCAGACCATAAAATGCCCACTGAGCAAAGCTGAAATAGTTAATGAGGGTGTTGATGTCTGCTGGGACAATGTAGAAAACAGATAAAACACCCTAAAACAGAGAGAAACCAATTAGTGAAGCTGTTCACTTGAAAGGAAACAACACAATGTACAGATTCTTTTTTTAAAGGTCCAGTGTGTAAGATTTAGTGGTACCGAGCAGTGAAGTCGCAGATTGCAACGTCTCACCTCTCCTTCAAACATGTAAGTAAAACTCTGGCTGTGAAATTCTGTGAAAGCCACTGTTTAGTTTGTCTGTTCTAGGCCACTGTAGAAAAATGGCGGTTCAACATGGCGAACTCCATGGAAGAGGACCCACTCAGTCTGCAGATATACACGGTTCATTTTTTAGGCAATGAATACATAACAATTATTATTTTCAAGGGATTATATACATAATGAAAACATAATTATGATATTTTTGCCAGTAGATACTGACAAATCTTACACACTGGACCTTTAAGCATGTGATATTGTAACATTGCTTTGACTTTTTTGTATACTGTTTATTTCAGATTCATGTACTGATTAAATCACATCATTAAAAATGTCAGACTTACATTGAATAGGAGAGCAGGGGATGGAGTGTAGCGCTTCAGACTAATGTAGGATAAGATTTTCACCATGTGACCCTCTCTACCAGCCACATAGGCCAATCTGTGAAAGACAGAAATGTTTTGTTTTGTTGACTATTCTTCAGACACACATCCGTATTCTCACCTCCACATTCAAACTTTGTTTATTTGTGCCTTCTTCTTCCCCAAACACACAAATGTGCACAGCGTACACTTTTACACATAGAGACAGACAGAAAATGTATTCTTTAGCTTCTTTGTTTCATATCTAACCTGACATTTGTCTCTTTTACCTGCCAGCGGTGAAGCAGCTTCCATTGGCAGAGCCGAATGTAGAGAAGACAACAAAGAGAGGAACCATCCATGACAGAGGGTAAAGGACTCTGTCTCCAAAAGTCTAAGGAGGGACAAACAAATCCTTTAGATAAGATAAGGAAGTGAAGTAAATGAATACTTAGCTGTTACTGACGTGTGACCAAATATTCTCCAGAATAGACTTATGTTAGCGTCCTCTAATTGTTGTATGTTAATCTTTTATTCTAACACCGCAATGACAAGTCATTACCAACTAATTTCGAAACTCCATGGCTCTCAGCTTCTCTATAACCAGGACAAACCACACTTCTTACCACAGCAACAGCTGGAGACAACAGCAGTTCACTGGTGGTCATAACAGTGAAGTAAGCAACGTTGACCAACACATAACACACAGATACCAAAGGGATCCCAATCAGGATGGCCAGTGGCAGGTTCCTGGGATTAATTGACAGGAAAACACATTGCATATTATACACATTTTATATATGAATATATGCTATTAATAATGACAGATGGGTTTTAGTTTGTCTTACCTGAATGGGTCTTTGAGTTCTTCTGTAATAAAATTCAGCTGATTCCTTATTTTTTTTAAAAAGCCAATGAGAAATCAAATAACAGGTAAAAGCCATGAAATAAGAAATACAAACAATATTTAATAAAAGGCATTTGTCCTGCAATAATCTCAAAGCTCTCTTAAATTACTCTCCCCTGTAGAGCACCGCACTGAAATCTGCAGCCACCAAGTCTTGTTTTTCCTGCAGTGCTAGGGTCACTGTGCAGGTATATGCTATGATTCCACACCAGCTATTCAACAATGTTTACCTGTGCAACCTTTAATTACAACCAAAGTCATGCTTGGAAAATAACTTTGATGTATGTACTTTACTTGAGTATTTCCATTTAAGCTACTTTATATTTAGACTCCAGCACATTTCACAGAGAAATATTGTACTTTTTACTCCCCTACATTTATCACACAGCTTTAGTTACTAGTTACTCTTAAGAATCAAATTAGCACCATCTCGACAGGTTACAACATTAATTGTCATGTTATTATAATAATAATTAGATAATATAGTATATGATATGGTAGCATGCCAATGAGCTACGTAATGTTTTATTTTTGATACTATACGTACTTTTGTTGGTAATACTTGTATGTAATAAAGGACTTTAACTTCTAACCAAGTATTTTTAACAATGTGATATTGCTGCTTTTACTAACCCTTAATATTTCTTCCACTACTGAACAAAGGTAAGAATACAGTGACTGACTAATGCAGGAATGGTAACATGGTCTGTGTAAACCACCTCTCTTATGTATCTAATATTCACAAGACCTGAGGGAGGAACTGGGGGAGCTGCTTTCACCTACTGGGCCTCACTCCACAGCCATATTTCTGCACTCAAAGAATGTGGTATCTAGTCTAAAGCATGTGGCTCAAGAGTAGTTGAAAGGCTGAGTAGGCTTAGAGTGCTCCTTATGCAAAGCCAGTACAGCAGTAAAAGGCTCATCATATTGACAGAGTACTCGTCTATGTATTGCTTTAAAGAGGAGACTGGTTAAACCTATACATCCTGTTAAAAAGCAAAGTGAAGTGAAGTGAATTAAAACTGTTACCATCCATCGTAAGCCCAAAACCCATTATAAAATGCAAGTCCGATTGCTCCAACAGACGATGACGTCCCATCAAAAGCATTTGACAAAGTCTCAGTTTTCCCTGGACACAAATACACAACAATAAACAAATAAATATATATTGTTATTATGAAACATTTCATCAAACAAACATTTTAAGGCTGGGTTGTATATTTAAAAACACTGATACTGCCAGCAGGCCCACCTTGTGCCAGCATAACGATGCCAGCTCCCACTATAACAAGAATGATGAGAAGTTTGGCCGCAGTGAAGAAGTTCTGCACATAGTTTGCCAGTTTGACACTCAGACAGTTGACAGTGACGATCAAGACTGAGAAGACACAAGAAATTTAATTATACACAATGCAACCTCTTATTTATGACATATATATGTATACCTTATTACCACCTTTGATGTAGATGGGAGTAATTTTATATAAAATTTACAATGATTTTTCTTTTGTCTTGTTAAACCATTGTAATAATGTTCCGAATTAGTTAGCACAACTAGTCTAGTATAACAGTTGCTTAATTACACATCCAACATATAAGGAGAAGCATTTATTTAAAGCTGTGTTTCTTTCCGCCTGACAAAAGAAATACAAGTTTCACTCTTCTTTCTTCTTTATTGTGGTTCTTCACCAGCTCCTACATGCTAAATGTTCTACTACCTATAGTCACTAACTTTGTCTGCTTTTTGGTGCTGAACAAGTACGGTGAATATGTCCCAGAATTTTTGCTGAAAACAACATCCTACTGCATCTGAAAACATCCCTGATGAGAGTGAGGTAGAACCTTTAGACCATAAAACCAAAACAATGAGCAGAAATGTGCAAAAATGTGGTGGAGCTGCAGAGGCAGTTAATAATCTTCTATGGTTTTATCACCGCAAGAAACTCCTTCTGTATTCCATGTTATCAGGATCCAGTAAAGCTATCCATTTAGTAGCTTTTAATGATTTACCATCTTTAACACCGTGTATACTGTTCATTTTAGCTGTTAACTACGTGATTCAAAAGTATAGTTTTTTAATGATTAACAGAAGCTTTTTGAGTTCACACACACAGATGAAAAGGAAACAAGTGGTGCCCATGATCAGTAACTTATACAGTATCTACTTGGTCTGTAATTTACTGCTCTTAAACATTAACTCATAGGGATTAAAGTAAAACTTACATATAGCTGCTGCTGATAGACACTTGGTAACAACAAGAGGAGGAGTACAACCAGGGTAGAAAGGAGCGGACGCATATTCAGCAAAGCTCAGTGTGATGATGGCGAAGGAGGAGGGCTTCAGTACCATGACAGTGGTCCAGGAGTAAAGGTAGGCTACAAGGGAGCCAAAAGCTTCCATTAAATACGCATGCTCTCCTCCCGATTTGGTGATCATGGTGCCAAGCTCAGCATAGCACAGTGCCCCTGTGTACAGACAGAAGATTGATTTTATAATTGATTATAATAAATAATTATGGTTATTTTGGTTAAATAATAATATTCAAGGTCAGTCCAGTACACTTGCACTTTCTGAAGACCAACAATAGTTCTGCATGAGAATGACAAACTGCAATACCGATCAACTTCTACTAAACACAAAGTACAAACCAATCATGTTTGGGGTTGCTTCAGGTGTGTTTCTTATGTTAAGAATATTTAACAATGAATACAACAACACTACACATTAAAAACACTGGGTTAAAAATCTAGCAGTACCATACATATTAAATGCTCTGTGAATTAAACCATTTCCATAAAGAGGTAGAAGTTGAATATAAATAGACATACAGACATCTATAATGCTGATTAAAGTCATGTATTGGTTTGGATGCCATTCTCACCCAGAGTAGATAAGACGCCACAGGCAGCCCAGATGAGGAGGCAGGGTCCCACAGCTCCAGAGTACAGCAGAACAGCCTTTGGAGAAATGAAGATGCCCGAGCCAATCATTGTCCCCACAATCAGACAGATGCCACTGAATAGACCAACCTGAGCATACATGACAAAAAACGGTCAAGGTGTTACTTGTAGTTCTCATATTTTTAATTCTAATGTATTTTCAATGTATGTTTGCACGTTCCTACTGGATGCTTAAATTTCCTTGGGGATCAATAAAGTATCTATCTATCTATCTATCTATCTATCTATCTATCTGTCTGTCTATAACACTCACATTTGAACTTTCTCTACTTCAGCCAGAGATGAAACTTTCTTGACATGTTCTACGCTGTTATGTCAATAGTGTTTAAGTAGAAAGTTTCAATAACACATATCCATTGTGTCCTAATGACTTTCGGGACCCTTTGTGTTGTAATGACCTGCCGGTAGTGCTACTTTAGTGACCCACTGACATAAAGTAGCACTATCAGCAGGTCAAAGTGTCATGGCTGTTGACTCATGGTTGTGGAGTCTTGTTTTATACAAATCCCCAATCCCCCACAAGTAAGGCAAATATGTCAGAGATTATATCATGATTATTTCAACTAACCAGAGATGTCACGATTATCTTGAGTAGAATGAAGAAAATTTAGGTAGTGCTAATTTTAAAAAAATATATATATATTATGTGAAACTTTCAGTCCCCCTAAATTCACTTTAGGGCTTAGAGAGCTTAGGGGGCCTGGACGACAACACTGAGTGGATCATTGTGGAGTTAATATGTACAGACGGTCATCGTGGTACTGCCTGGTACTCAGTTCCTGCCCCCGTTACTTAAAAAAAGGTACGGATTGTGTGATCCTACGGTGTGAACATCTAATGGGACTTGTTCTCAGGAACACATACACTTACATCTTTTTGAAGCACAGTAGCCTTCTCAGGCTGCTTGTCTTTAGTTTGACAGTCCATGCTGTGGCCGGTGGAGCCGTTTTGAGACTCCTTCCTCTTCCTGATGCTGCCTTCATCCATTTCAGTCTGCTGGTGCAATTAATACAAATGACTGCACACATTTTACACTGGTTACCTTAACCTTTTAATGGGTAATAAAATCTCTTTATCTCAGGTCATCAAACAGTGCAAAAGATATGATAAGGTTTACAGCCCTGATCCTGCTATCAGCAAATTTGCTCTTATCAAGCTAAACACTGAGGCTCACACAAGAAAAACAATTCACCCAAATTCACCCAAAACCAGATGTATTTACATTGTTAATCCAGTGATCATACTCATTGTATTACTGTAAAACCATCCCATGATCCGGATCTACTGCACAGATTTTGACTTTGAGTTGCACAGGTTTCTTTAAGTTTCTAGATGATGACTATTTCACTGTGGCACAGTGGTTTAGAGTCACAAATCTCTTCACAACAAGTGATCTCTCACAGCACTGTTAGTGGATCATTGCAAGAAAGGGTTTAGTTTTTTAGAGCGGCTTCATCTACTGAAAAGTAGTCGTCTTCTTTATTCTGGTTTAGATTGGATTTTCACTTTCCATTGTTTGTGAGGAGATTTAGTTAGATCACTGCAAATTTGACATCTTGAGGCTTTTTTTTAAACTTGTGTCAGTCTGAGCACTTTTTGTGCAGTAAGTATTAAAAATATCTGTTGTAGTATGCAGGCACAAGTTTGGAAGAATAGTTTTTATCACACCATTGACCAGCTCAAAATGTGATGATACTGTAATGTAACATAATGTTTCCTCATTTTCATCTAAAGAAATTACTTACTTTGAGCAAGCAAGCATTTTATATTCACATGAACCTGTTTCTAGGTGAGATACCAAGTCAAGTTATTCGGATTTTAACTTACACTGAGTTCAAATAATAATGTTTAACTTTGACATGTTATGTAACAAACACAAGAAGTCATTCTGCCTTGTCTTGAGTGAATCTGACGACTTTGTTAACATACTACATGATACATGACAATAAATAAACAGATACATAGATATTTAAACATTTTCACTTACATATGACTCCGACAAAAAAACGCCTCAGTGATACTCCACAAACCTTAAATGTAATTTCTTTTGAGCCCAGGTACAGTGATTTGGACCCACAAATAATACCAAGCCAACTTTAATGAAGCAGAGCAGGAATGTCGGATGCAAATGAAAACCTGGGGCTCCCTGCAACGGAGCACACTCCTCTGGTGGGAGGTTCCTAGATCTGATTGGACATCCTGGATAACCTTAAAAAGGAGGTAGGTAAAAAAGCAGAGTAACAGAGCAGAGTGTATGGGAATAGCTAGGTTTTTGAGTTAATGAGATCCACAGAACAGAGCTCAATGAGGAAGGGCTCTAGTTTACCATCTAGTAAGGAATTTTGATCTCTTGTTTTTTTATTGTTGTTTTTAAAGTGTTTTGGACTATACAGTGCATCCAAATTCTCTTATTTTAATGTGCATATAATTTGAACAAAGTAAACAAAAACAGAGAAACAAAGAAAAACAAAGACATTACACATTTTATTATTACTTTATTATTAACTGTGTTTTGAGGCAAATCACTTCATCTGTTGCTCAGGTAACAGTAATCCCACGAAGATGTTACAGGCACTCACAATGTTAGACGTGACCGATCTAATTTTTTCAGGACACTGAAACATTTCCGCCTCTCAGAGTTTACCGAGCCTTCACAATGCCCCTTTGATAAGGATACAAGGATACATGACACCCACATGTGTGTGCGTGTAGGTGTGTGTGTGCGTGTGTGTGTGTGTGCGTGTGTGTGTGCGCGTGTGTGTGTGCGCGCGCGCGCGCGCGTGTGTGTGTGTGTGTGTGTGTGTGTGTGTGTGTGTGTGTGTGGACGCACGCATGGACATTTGTCTGTTACATTCCCCTTCTACTCTGCCCCTTCTCTTTCCTCTTCTCTCCTCTTAAAACGTACATTTTAAATGTAACATTCTCCTTTCTTTTTTCTCAGACGACCTTTTTTCATTATTATATTTTATTATATGTCTCCACTTGTGCATCAGTTGTGTTGAAAAGTTAAACTTCTTCTTCTTTGAGCCAAGCATCCCCTTGCATAATCTTCAGCAGAGTTATAATTGAGTATTTTGTAGCCTTTGAAATGAGAAGGACTTTAGCTAATAATGAGATGTTTGCCTATGTGTTTGAACATTAGAGTGTAGTATGATTCATACTCTCAGTGAGAAAGGGAACAGTTTGCACAGTACACTATTTATCTACATTAGAATACTGTAAAATCAAATATGTTATAAGTCTAGTTGGAGTTCCGCAGATTTGTTCATTTTATTTCATATGTTTGACTTCCTCCAGTGGCTGCAGCTCTTGAGGCATTAGCTGAAACACGAAAGATGTGTTTTTTTGAAGCCTGTAACAGAATTTGAACAGTTGCCACACATGCATTTGCTGCAGACAGACAGCCTCGCCTGATTGTAGTAATCTGCTAACACAAGAACACATTGGCATATAAACTCAGTAACCCTGAGAATAAGAACGCCTGACCAATAACAGAGTGCAAATTTCAGGCACGATCACTGGGGCTTAGGATCTAACTAAGTGCATTTACAGCAACAAATACACTCTCGGTGAGCCTGTTCACTGCTGTATGTCAATATAACAACAGAGAACCAGGAACTGAAGCCAGGCAAAGGCGAGACACAATTTGAGGGAGGGCAATGAAACAGCTGGAGCAATAGCCACTAGGATACATGACCATATAAAAAAAACAAGTGAATAAAGGTCATAAAAGTAACAAATAAAGATAAAGATAACTAAATCAATATTTAAAAAGTCAATGTCACATAAAAACACGTCTATAAAAATGTGTTTTAGGAAGTGATTTCAAAATAAGTCACTGATTCTGCAAGTCATGTCAATATTTTGAAAGAAGGCACATTTTACATAGTCACCAATGTCCATGTGCACATATACACACCGCTGCCAGTTAGCAATGGTGTAAAGTTAAAAAACCCAATCTGATCTGCTTAATTCTTCCAATCTGGGCTCATGATGTGAAGAACAATATATTCCCTAAAATGAAACAATAGTCTACAATAGAGAAAGAAATAATTAGTCATAGACTGTGTTTAATTGCTTTTCATCATTTCCTGGGCTGGTAGACAGCAGAAACTGCACACAATGTATAAAACCTAATCTTTTTAGCAAAGGTACAATTTGGCACCACTGAAAAGTCACGGTCACACAACACTGAACTCTAGACAGAGGAGCAGCAAAAGAGTTTAGAGTGGATTGAAGAATGACAAAACGTTGTGTTATTATGATATGTATCATTGTTATCGTTATTTTGGCGGTCAAAAAGAGCTTCATAAATGATAAAGAAATAAAAAAGGCATCATGTCCATATTAATACATATGTATACTATTTTTATTATAAGTAAGTCAGTGAAAAATGAACCCTGAGAGAAATTGGAACACAATTTTTAACCGGGTCTAATATTTATCCAACTTAGTGATATTTAATGAGATTCAAACGTGTTTGCAGAAGAAAATAAATTTGAATTTCTGATTCATCCAACATGTTGTCTAAAATACAACAATTGATTAGATTTTGTATATTTTGAAGGATGTAATGTTTTGTGCAGTGAGGGGTGCAGTGGCGTCATCAGCCTGTAGGTGGCGATAGCTGCTCGTGGCAGATGTGCGCGTGTCATTCATGGCTCGCGTCACTTCCACCAAAAACAAATGTCGCGAGGCAGGTGACTGGGGGACTGAAACTTTCTCAGGTCAAATTAAGCACGCTGGTAGTTTTAGCATGAACACCACTCTGAAGCACTGGAAGGAGGCGGCCACTCTGATTGTAGCCGCGGGTCACAGGCTCGGTGCGGACGCTCTGTCTTCCAGGACACCGCTGACAGCCGCTGCAGGTTCCCCGCTGGGCAGCAGCTATGGGCGGTCACAGCTGCCGCACAAGTCCCGCTTTGATTACGACGTGTTACTGCTTAAACGAAGCAGTAAAAGCGGATTCATGCCCAATGCGTATGTGTTTCCCGGCGGCATGGTGGACTCCTCGGACTTTTCGAGTGAATGGTTGGACATTTTTAAATCTTTCAGCAAATCACCCAATTTTGGTTTGAGAAGCGTCAAACAGCCTCCGGAGACTAGACCTCCGATGTTCGCCACAGACCGGCTAAAACTGGGCTCTCCTATCTCAGGGGAGGTGGCCTTCCGGATCTGCGCATTGAGGGAGACCTTTGAGGAGTCAGGTGTGCTCCTGGTCGTGTCTAAATCGGAGGAGAAAAGTTTGTTAAAAAGCACAGAGGGCAGATGCGCCACTGATCATGTGCTGCACAAGAAAGCAAACGAGCTGTGCAGCAGTGAGCTCACCAAGTGGAGGACTCTGGTAAACCAGAATCCGTCCAACTTCATCAGGATGTGCAGAGAGCTGGAAGTGTTGCCCAACATTTGGGCTTTGCACGAGTGGAGCAACTGGCTGACTCCCGAAGGCAGATATGGTGTGTCGAGGTTTGACACAGCTTTCTTCATCTGCTGCCTGCAGGACACCCCGCACACGCTTCAGGATGAGAGGGAAATAGTGCGCTTTCAGGTGATGGATCAGTTTTATTCACACAACACATTACATCAAACGAATAGTTTAGTAAGTGTGCAGACAGAAAGAAGATGTGATCATCATCAGAGTGGGAGGTGAGGGTTGTTACTAAATTATCAAAAGCAGATCACATTGAATGAAACTAATTGTGTGAGTTGATTAAAAATAAATATTACTGCTTTTCCCACAGTTGGAAACTAATAAATACCTTTGGACAGATCGAGTTCAGTCTGAAGTTGTGTCAAACTGAAATATGAACCTACTTTGGCTTATTGTTGAGTGTCTGTGGCAGGTGTTTCTCAAACTTTTTACACCACCTCAGAAAATATTCGACATTAAAACCCAGCAGTGTACACTCACTCACTGTACGGTATAACCTTTTCTAATATTGCGATAAAAGGATATCACTACTTGTTGATTTTAACGTTTAAGGTTGCCGTTTTGTTCCATATTTTTCAAAATCTGTAGATTTTTCTGGTGAAGTTTGCACAGTTGTTAAACACTAACCTCTGTGTGTGTTTCAGTGGTCTACACCCTCAGAGGTCCTGCAGAGCTACCAGGCACGGGAGTTGTGGATCGCCCCTCCACAGTTTTATGAGCTCAGTCGTATGTGCCGCTTCCCTTTGCTGAATGACCTCCACAACTTCGCCAGCCGACGTGCCACAGAGGGCTGCGAACACTGGCTGCCCGTTCTCATGAAGGAACGATTCCTGTCACTGCTGCCAGGTGCTGACTGTCTGTCTCCTCATATACATATGATTAACTGTTAGTGAAGGCTGCCAAATAGATGTTATATTATTATATATTTAGGGAAACTTCATAATGTGATGAAGGTAAAGTGAGTATATATTTTTCTTAACAACAAACCAGATGATCTATCATTATTTCTCTGTGCCATACAGTTCTAAAACTGTCCAAAAACAAAGGCTGATGTGTTCCCTCATTACACTAAACATAGCCACTGGAGTGTACTTTTAGTCCATCCCACATACTCCATCCTGATGCAGTAAATACTGACTACAGCTCCAAACTAGCTGCTGAGAATAGTCCCCAACAAATGTAAATCAGTGTGAAGGAATGGGCTCAGGGCAGAGAGTGTCGGTTTTGGTCTTTTCATGGTTTTTGTTAAAAAATAACTGTCAAGAGTGAGATATGGTGAAAAACGCTGTACTTTGACTGCTTCTAAATGCTGCTACTGATGTTATTTAGCTGTGTCAGTTGGCAGCCCTTGCTGTCTTTGTGGGAAGATGTAGTTATTAAAGCTGACGCCACACTGCTGACAGCACGTCTGCTTTCCAGTCCTTTTATCAGATACTGTTACCCACTCGTTTTCCTGCTCATGAGAGCTGATAGACTAACCACTTCTGTCTGCTATTTTCTCTCGCTCTAGGTGACAAACTTTACCCGTTGGACAGCTCAGGAGAGGCTAAGGAGCACATGAGCACAGACCCTCACCTGGAGGATACTCAGGATTCTGGACTGCACCGCATGGTGTTCTCAGATTCACACAGTTTAACTCTACAAGTCAACATCACACCCAAGTACAATCATCTGGTCCCTGTTGGAGAACAAGCCCTCCCACATGACTCAAACAGTCAGACTTGACTTGCCGTACCTGTTGTACCAGCCCCACAAAAGATAAGTCTTTTTCACAAGAAGCATTTTGACTTGACATAGAAGGGTGAGCAGTTTCTACTGGTGACATCAACAGTGGCCATGTTCTCACTGTAAAGGGATGTTTAGTCATCCAGGAAAATGAGGTCAAGCTGGGTTAACCACTAGTCAGTCCCTTGTGTTAGCAGTCAGTCAGTTACAAGTCATATCACCATAAGCACTGTGCCAAATTGTTATAATTCCACTGCTTGCTGATTGATCAGCAACTGAAGAATGAAATCCGTTAGAGAGCAGCTAACGTGGTGAAAGATTGTAAATGAATTCTGAAATATCAACGCACACATTTATTAAAGTGTGGAAGTGAAATGCTCACGGTGTAATCAAGCTTGTAATGTTAACTGTCTTGCTGTCTCCTTACCCAATGTGTAGAAAATGCTCAGTGGAACACACATTTCTGTGTCGTGTTCCTACAAATTACATCCAACACAAAAGTGTGTACTTCGCACTAACACTCGGTATTTGTGGCATGAAGGGGAGTATGAAATCTGCATTTCATATACTTAAATATGCATTTCACATGCTAAATTAGCCCAAGATGTGCGTTGATTTATCAGAATGAATCTACAGCTTTCTTATCGTATCGTATTGTGTAACACTATCAAACAGTAGCTAGAAAGTCATTATGCTGATGTTAGCTGTCGTCTAACGGTACCTAATCGGTCATCAAAGTTGTTGGTTTCAAAATTGGGAAATGGTGAAATGTTAATGATTTGTCAAATTCCCTATTTTTATATGAATTACAACCTGGACACAGCAATAAAAAAATGTTGAAGGGTGTGTGTATTTTCCCCCTTAAGCATTTTTTCTCTCAGCACTTACAAACTCAGTTAACAAACTCAGCTCGTGTGCTAACGGGACAAGTTCACACAGTTAAAAAGAAAAATATTAATAGATATTTGTACATATTTGTTGACTCAAACAGTTCAATCCATTGTTAATTTGTGGGGCAGTTTTTAGTTCAACAGAGAAGGTTAAATGAGGTTTGTTTTCTTACTGTAACATGTAAAACAATGTCTTCTGTGAAAAAGGCTTATTGGGCTCTTGTCAATGACAAGCGTATATTTGTTTTCTGTGGGAAAAAATGTTAACCTATTTGTATTAATGACTGTTTGTGAAGGTAAAATTTGATTTTGTGTTAATTGTTCAATGTCACAAAATTATAATAAATACTAAATAGTTTTCTACCTCCTGGCTGGACCTGATAATTAGTAATCATAGTATTTTATTTTTGACCAAATTTAGCTTGTAACCTTTGTAAGAGGCTGACTACCAAATATATTGAAGGTATTTAGAGACAACACCTGCAGCTAAGGTAGCAGGTGATGTGTGTGTGAGATGGATGGTCCCTCTCAGTAGGAGTGCATATGTCAGTGGTGGAGGCACTGCAGGGCATCCACCCTTTCTCTATTGGGTGTCTTTCCTGCTCATAATAATCTCTGTCAAATGGTGCGTACCCTGTGTCTGGCATTTATGAATTAATTAATAAGTAAACAGATCAATTTAGTCAATATTAATTTGATCTTTTTACCGATGCTGTCTCAAACTGCTTTTAATGGTTTGTGACCACAGTGAACACAGGCAGAATAAGTTAAAAACAAATCTTTGTGTTTTGCTTTTTTAATCAGTTTCACCTGTTTCAACCAGGAAAAAGGTAACATTAAATCACTCTTCCCTGATTAAAGCATTTTCTTCTAATCCCCTCCTTGCTCACATCGCTCATCTTCCGTTTCACAGTGCTGTGTGTGTAGGATGGCAGTGGCAGAAAGGGGGTGAATTGAAATAACGCTACTCAACCTTCTGTGCTGTTTGCGCTGGAGAGTCTGAGGCTGAGGGTTTCTATGGCAACTCACAGCCTTGGAAATCCACCATCTTCATCCAGATGAGGTGATGATGCAGCGGTCTGTGCAGTGTGTAGCTCGTCTATTTGTGAACCAGTCTGCGTAGTTTATGTTTCCAAGCGACGGAGTGAAGCAAATGAATGGCTCTGTCGTGCATAAGTTCAAATAAAACGCCTCTACACAGCTGCAGAGAAAGTCGATTTGCTCACCTGTGAAGTGTTCGTTTTTATACCTGTGATTTTTTTTCTTTGCGTAACAGAGATTGCAACAAAATGATTTTAACAGGAACTGTCTGAAAGTTACATCAAAATAGACCTTTGCATGAAAATTCCTCCTGCTCTTTAAATATGACGGACAAATTCTGAAGTGCAGTGTTTCATGAGGCTTTATCTTGCACACTCTTTAAATCCCCTCCCTTTCCTCCCCATGTTTAATTAATCACCTTTTATATTTTTGGATCTCCAGATGACAATGTAAGTCTGTCGTGATCTTCAAGAGATTCATGACTCACTGTTAGCAGAGCTTATAGTGGCTTTGTGAGATGACAACCAGAATAAACAAGATGTCAGAAAGCCTGCTGTGCATGCATCAAAAAATACTTAGTAGTTTAAGGAGTTATCTTTTTTTAATATAATGTTCGATTAACGTTTCTCTACAGGATTCTCACATCCAGATGCTGAGAAGCCACAGAGAGCCTGGTACATGTTGACTTGTGAGTTAAAACACAGTGGAAATGGCAAATTGTTGCTATCTTAATCTGCAACTTTAATGTTTTATCTTTTCTTTTTTTTTAATATAAGAAAAATTTCATTCTGTTGCGTGCAAACCCTTTACTCAGAAGAGGAGGGGGGCTGTAATTAAATGTGATCCTGTGAGATTATAAGACACAACCACAGCCTGGAACTTAAGCTGAATGGTCTTTAAATGCCAGGTGTCTATTTACCACATATAATTACACTGGGGAACACAATTTTTGTTGAGTTATGTCTGACAGCTGTTTTTAACTCATTTTTGGGTGCCGAATCTGAAACCGATCTCAGTTGTTTCTCTATCACGTCAAGTTTTTGAACTATAGGATCCCCATTTTCTTAAAAAATATGAAAAATACTGTGCTTAACAGATATGTGCTTGTTTTCACTAAACCAAACTAACAGTCTGTGCAATGATCTTTTTGCTCTCGCCAATCCATGGGGATACCAAATGTCAACTTTTCACATGTTCCTTTGATCCACATCTGTAAACTCTCGACACACTGCTTGCACACTTTGTGGGGGGCCCATGGCTTGTCTTGATCACCGAGTTTTACTTTGCAAAATATGCTTGTTTGACAAATGCACTGATGTTTGCTTTCCTCTGACATGGAATGGTGAAACTAGCACAAATATAGCAAAAGGAGTCAGGGTCAGGAGCAGACATGATCTGGAACAAAGGAAATATATACCTATGTAAATAAAACACTAAGATGGAATAGTTACAAGCTTTGAAAACTACAAAAACAGCATAAAACCAAATAGAACTTATAATGGTATGCCCATGGTTACAAGGTTAAGAGAAAAGCCAGAACAAGTCCTCTTAATTACGATGCCGGCTTTCTGTTTGCAGATATTGATAGTACTGACCTATTGGGAGCTGCACACACCTCTCACCATGCTGTCTCAATTGTGACTGCACAAACAAGTTGCCACGTAACTGTAGATGAGTCCAATCGTGATCAGCTGGCAAGTCTTGCTACAGCTAATCAGTGAATTCTGCTTATCTGGAGGGTAAGCTGTGGAGAAAAAACTTGACGTGCTAGAAAAAAGCTGACTGCAATTTTGGAATCGGCATGCCAGTTTTGGTTTTAATCAGCATAAAAATCTAACTCAACAGAATTTGTTTTCAAATTGTCCCCCAGTGTTATTGGAGAACCTCCTCAAAGGTGGGGGAGATGATCATTACAGACAATTTAGAGCTCATTTGATGTGTAACTATTGAACTACAGGCAATTACAACAGCCTTTTCATTATAATTCACATTGAAATGTATTTGTATTTGTAAATGACGATAGAGTAATGTGATGAAGTAAGAACTGCTGACATTTTTCAGCAGATAATAGACATGGATGTATTTATCCAGAAGCCACTTTTCTCTGAAAGACAAACTAGCTGATGTCAAAGGAGGACAGAGAGAGAAGAGAGACACAGAATCCTTACAGTAGCACATCAGCATTGATAATGAAACACTTCTCTTTAATAGTAGTTGTTAGGACTTTAGACCCTTTGATATACTGTCTTTATCATTCAGTCTCACTTTTACATTTTTCAGTCATCCCAAGTCATCCCTTGCCAACGGTGACGCAGTGTTTTTTCATAAATTTGTTACAATAATGTACCATATAATTGACGCTAAAAATTAAAAAAAAGTTATTTATTTGTTTAATTGTGAACTCAATTCTTCAAAATTCAATTTAAAACTATGTTGGATCTACTCAGTGTTTTGTTTCAAATAAACAAAACAGTTTGGGGGGAGAAATGTAAAAGTGTTAAAACATCCACAAGAATCCTTATAATGTTGTCATCCCAATATATTTCAATATATTATATATTTCAGCTGTTAGCGATCCCAGCAGCATCCGACCAACAAATAGCTTTAACTTAGCTTTACTGTCTGATTACTGAATAAATAGGTCACACAAGGGCCCCAGAACTGTCATTCAGTGAAAGAATGTCAGAGTGAAACAAAGTGAATAATAAACAAAATCATCTGCTCACTGTAATTACATGTTTTTGTTAAGATGATCCCTCATCACAGAACATATCTTTTTTTAAATTTCATAATTAATACTCATATTGTGTTAACTAACATCTCCCTACTAAGTTTTTTGTCAGCCAGCTTTGTCTTTAGTCTCCAGCAGAATTTGATTAAGATTTCTGACTCCAAACTGAAAGAGTTAATGCATGGCACAGGACACAACCACCGCCATTAACGTCTCTCCTGGCTTTGGGTTTGACAGCCTGGAATGGTTTCCGAGAATAACTACAAAGACTCTTACAACTAAAACCATTAGGGTGTTAAAGCATTGTATTAGTCCTCCTTTTCATTTTAAGCCGGACACTGTTTTAACACCTAGGTGGCCATGTTTAAGATAGTACTGCTCTGCTTTATATACCTATTTGTATACATCTGATCTGTATGTGTCAAGCTTTTGCAGCGGTTTCAAATGAGGCCACTGCAAAAATCCTCACACATAATAGTTATGTGACATTCATTTTATAAAAAAAAAAAAAAAAGATTGGAAGCTATTTCTGCAAACTGCACATGTGTTTCAATTTTTTATTATAATAAATATACTTATGTATGTACATTATCTGACACAGCAGTCTGTATGTACAAACCCCTCTATTCACAATGTATACATTCAACACTGTTTGCAAGAAAAACCCTGAAAAGGAACGTGAACAGGCTTACAGTGAACTGGTGTATTATTAGAGGTCTCAAGGCTCTCATGAAGCACATTGTGATTGAATGAAATAAGATGCAGGCCTAGTACAATCAGGTTGTACGGCTTTTTTATATATATTTATATATATATGATGTATTAAAACTGTGCTAACAGGAGTGTGGAACAGTGCAGGTTTGATCACATCCAACCTGTATGATGTGAGGAGTTGAACTGAAACACTGGCTCTATTAGTTCTCATACAACAGGACCCTACTTTTCTTGATTAGATGGTTCCCCTGCTTGGCTTGAACACATCTGACTCTGCTGGATGATAATTCATAAACTGAAAGCATCAACCAGCAGAACATCAAACGGGAACACTTAACAGTAGGCTACATTTACGCTTGAGCTTTTCCACTAATCCACTTGGATTACGTGTTGCTTGCATCATCCTGATGGCCAGACACTGTCACGTAATTTCAGGACTTTTTTTTTTTTTTTTTGCTCTTCCAAAAATACCACGACCCCTTGGCCCCTCAAAATACTTAAACTCAAATTGTGCGTAAAGTCCATTCTCTCCGATTGACACACACACACAGACACACACACACTTGCCTATAGGCTATTGTTCTACATTTTACCTAGTGCAACTCCCTCAACTCCACCAAATACATTCACAAATCAGAGATAACTTCGGTGTGTGTCCGAAATTGTCCAGCCCCTCATGGCCCCTCTCTCTTTCTCTTTTGTGGAGCTGCTGGCTTTGAATCACCGTGGCGGTCCCGTAGACAGCCGCGCAGGGTGTCCATCAGCATTGGGCTGCTGGTTGAACAGTTCAGGACATATTGATGACTAAATATCCCAAAACCGCAGCGACCGTAACGATGACAAAGAAGACAAGCACGGCGCAAATGGAGGCAAAGCCAGCATCCCTGTTACCTCCTCCTCCCTCCTCTTCTTTGGGCTCCTCTTCGCAGATGGAGATAACACCCACGGAGGAATTTCCAACACTCATGTTGGACTTGAGCTCCGCGCCCGCCTCCTGCTTTGCCTCCACGGCCCACGGTGCCACCTGCACCTTCATCTCCATCTCCTCCATCATCTGGGTCATCTGGGAGATCTCGGACTGCAGGTCCCGGAGGTCTGCCGTGTCGATGTTGCTGTCCGACTCGTACTTCATGTTCTGCACGCTCATTGCCCGGGCCGCCACGGTGGTGGTGCTGCCGGTCATCCCCGTCTGGATGAGGTGTCTCGTAGGTACCTTGAGGGGGAAATCCTGCCCTATCTCCAGGGACCTTTTCATGTCCACCTCCAGGAGCTCCATGCTGCTTGAGAACAGCACCCATAGGCGTTCGTACTCGGTCCGGTCCTCTTTGCTGATGGTCTTGTCTTTGAGTAGAGAGGTCAGTTTAGTCCTGTTGGCCACGGCCAGCTCCTGGGCCTTTTTACGGGTCCTCTTCAGCTCCTCACGCAGGTTCTGCGAGTCCGAGGTGCTTCCCAGGGCTATGACCAAATGCCTGTAGCAAGCGGTGACTTTGTTCAAAGCGTCCAGCATTGTTTTGCACTCATCTTTCCCCATGACTGCTTGGAAAAAAATCTATCTCCTCGTCCAAAAAAATATGAAATAATAATGAAAAGAAGCTTGGAGAGAAATGGCGAGCTGTTAGTAATGGTGCTTCAGCCGCTGTCCTTAGTTTAGTTTCCACAGAAGCACACCCCCAGCTCTACAAATCCCCTCACCGCACTAGTCAGAGCAAATTCCTCTCTATCCATGCTCCTTCCTGTCTGCAAGCAGACCCAGAGAGCGGCTTAGAAATTAATGTGTCCGTAAACGGCTTTAGGCTACCTTTGCGCTTCCCCACTCGAGATCAGACAGCGCCGGTGCAGGGCGCAGACGCTGAATGGATGTGAAACAATCCAACCTCCCTCCTTTCTCCCTGAGATTGAGATCCAGATTCAGCTACAGGTGTCATCCGCCTAGCTGCTGTTTGTGTGGAGAGGAGAGAGTGAGAGCGCACGGTGCTTTTTTTTTTTTTTTTCTCCCCCCGTCAGCAGCTTAAAATAAGCTCGTTGATGTTCAAAGATGACGCGCGACTGAGAGGATGGAGATCTTTGAGAGAATTAAAAGAGAGAAAGGCGTCAGAGCGTCCATAACAGAGAGCCAGATTGGCTATTGGTGTTTTTTTTTTTGCTTTGTTTATCTGTAAGGAGGAGAGGGGTCCACTTCTGTACCCAATCGATGATGGTTAAGTATCAGTAAACGCATTCCGTGGTCACATGTGCGCACTAAACAGAGCCATGCAGGCAGGGAAACAAAGCAGCACCGATCCCATTGGTTTGCACGCGTAGGCGTCTGGTCCGAATGCATCATGTCATTGGCTGCTCTGTTCCTGATGTGGGCAGAGCTGTGATATCCATCAGCAAGGATGTCAAATCACAAAGCTCGAACCTGTCTGCCACTATCTGTCTGTTTGTCATCAGGATCCCTGCATATGATGTCAGCTACATTTCCGGAGACGAGTGACTCTGATGACTGACAAGATATTCAAAAACGATTCAAAATAGTCCTGCAAGAGCAAAGGTGTACTGTACACACTCTTTTTGGTGACACCCATCACTTCACCTGCTTGGTAAAGATATGTTTACACATTACAGACAAAGTGGTTAACATCTGTGCCAGATGTGTGCATAAGTGGTCCACATATTAATTTCTTCATGTCCTGCACTAAATTAGACACACACATGCCTGCACGCAGTTTATGATGCCAGTCTTTGCGCACTGTTGGATGGATAATGGGTTGTTTACCTTGTTGACTCCTGCTGTGTTGAGAGGTGAGAGGCAGATAAGACTGTGCAGTGTTTGCTTGGTTTGCTCTTTTTGCATTATTGAAGCGGATGGGGTTTAATGATCCGTTGACTGCAGTGTAACGCTAATGGACTGAAGCGCAGAGGATGCCCGAGGAACTCAGGGAAAGGGGTTGTTGTTTGCTTTACATAAGATGACATCTGCTGTGGCATGGGGATTTATTTCTCATTTCCATTTATTCTTAGTTTGAGCAAAAGAATCTTCATTTTTACTCATATCCATTCATTGAAACATCATGCATCTGTCATATTTCATTGTGTTAACTAATCACTAACATCTATATCTCATGATAAAATTCATTTAAATTTACCTTATGTGTCTCTGCTCCATTTGTGTTGCACTGTTCAATATATTTCATCTGCTGGTATGCCAGTAACGTCTGACTAATAAATTTGTTGCCTGAGTCAGATGTTTTGTTAAGATCCTGGCAAACAGATCTTCTTTCCTTTGAATATGTTTCCATGGCAACCTTTCACCTCTTGGCAAGCACTCATTTTTCTAAGTATTCAATTACTGACAATGCAGTAAATCATCTCATTGTCTCTCATGTCAGAATTACAGTTGTGAAAAGAAAGATTCAATTTTGATCTGTTCTGTTTCATAGTTATATGAATTGAATTTCATGGATGTATCATACAGGAATACATTTTAAATATTATATTCATTATCTTTTTACAGATATGGTACACTTTAATATCCTCAGTTACATTGATCCTGAACCCACAAATATAGAAACACATCCAAAGTCCATAAGACAAAGTTCTGGGCATGACAGACTTGGGATTTTATATCTGTTCAATCCCTTCTTCATCATCTTTACATGGAACTGCTGACAGCATTGAATCAGAATCGCAGGATTACATTGTAGAATTGGCTGTGATATCTGTCTGCCTGCATTCCTATAATAAGATTTCTGATAAGCTGGTCTGTTAGATTCAAGTGTTAGGATGAGTCAGACGTGCTGTGGTCTGATACTCTCAGAGCGAACACATCATGGAAAACTGAATGTGATTTCCTGTACAGAGGCTCTCTGAGGTTTACTATTACACAGAGAAGAGTAACACGATAGGGAGGAGCTCCAGATGTGAATATTGTTTTTGACATTTGTTTTGTTTATGAGGTTGTTGTTCAGGTCTTGTTTAGTTGGCTTTGCCTGAAAGAACAATATTTCCATTTTGTCTAAGATGAGAAAACAAAACAAGATGAACCATCCATTTCTTTACAGTCTCGGTCAGTTTATAACTTGATGTGTATTAGCAGGGCAATGATCAAGAGCTGTGATCATATAATTAGGACTAAACAATAATGGGGTATAAGTGTTATTATGATAATGCATTAGTTTAGAGTATATACACCAAAATATAAGTGGACATTTTCAATATCGTGATTGTTGCATGTGAGTTGCTTTTTTTTTTCTCCACTAAATATATTTATAGTATATAGTATAGTATTTATAGTAAGTATAATACCAAAAGCCTGGAATTAAAATGCGACATAAGCAAAAACGTCCCCAGGCTCAAAAGGTTGAAATGAGGAAAACACCACATGAAACAGAAATTGGTATAGGATGGCTGACAAATGATGCTATAACATGATCTACAAACGCTATAATCCAGATATCAGGATTAGCAGTATAATGCCCACTAATGTATCTTTTAATGGAGACTGTCATCTCTTGCTTGTGCATTTTCATCATATGGAAATGGCAGGAAATGGAGCCTGCTGGTACTTACTATACTTTGGGTGAGATGGTAGTCAAAGGGGAAAGGAATAAAGATGTTTTTCCTCAAAGTGCAATAATGCCCTGAGCAAGCACATTAGAAAACTCTTGAATAACCTCTATCAACCCACTTGATAATCCCAGTAAAAAGCTCCTGCAATGGCTGCCCTGTATAAAGTATCCTTTCGAGATAAGGCCCACACTAAGTTTTGGTTGGTGTAGTCAGCAAGTACTGCTTCTACTAAAAGTCTGAAAACAACTTTGGACATCTTTTGTTATGTAATACCTGTAATATAGTTTCCGGTGACAACCACTGGAAACAGGAGCCCATACTGGATACATTGTACAAGAGAAATTCCAACACTGGTTCTCATGTTGCGTTAAGATATCATACTGGTGTATTTGCATAATCTAGCCATGTTTTTACCAGAAGTCATTTACACAACATCCTAAGTATTTCACTACCTTCCAGACAACCGTTGTTTTCAACATTAAAATCACCTTGCAGGGATGTCGTTTAGCTCAGTCGGTAGAGCATCCACCCCATGTACAAAGGCTCAGTCCTTGCCATGGCAGTGAAGTCAGCTTTCCCGCATGTCATTCCCCATCTCTCTCCCCACATTCCTGTCAATCTTCAAATAAAGCCCAAAAAGGCCAAAAAAAATCTAAAAAAATAAATAAAATAAAATCACCTTGCAGAGACTTGACTTGATGAATTATGTGAATTTGGTAACCCCAACCAAACAATACACACAAAAATACATTCAAACTTGATGTTCACTGATGAATTACCCAAGTGTCCTGTCATCAGTGGCATCCTTGTAAGAAGAATTAGTCCATGTGAAATGTAAAATAAAGAATTAGCTATTGTATACTTTTGGGAAATGGCCAGAAATAGTATTTTGTAAATAGCACTGTTGCTTCACAGCAAGAAGGTTCCTTGTTCGAAGGCTGGGACCTGTGTGTATAGAGTTTGCATGGGTTCCCTGGCTTTCCCAGCTTCCTACCACAGTCCTAGAGCATTCAGTTAATGAGTTAATTGATGACCCTAAATTTCAGCTCCGTAATAAGGTAGTAACCTCTTCATGCAGCCCTTGCCTTTCGCCAAGAATCAGTTGATCCAGCCTCTTAACCCTGTTATGGTTAAGCAGTTACATAAATTGGATGAATGGATGAAGTCAGTAAGCTGAAACATCCATTTCTTCACCTATTGCACACCACCCAAGGATCAAATCGTCAGCCTAATAGCATATCTGCCTAACTCATTTTTTCAGGTTTTTGGTAAAGAAGAAAAACCACCTTTTTTTCAGCAAGTTGTAAGAACTTTTTATTTATATGTTAATGGTGACTCCCACCAGATGTGTGAACAAGTTTGAAATAAAAAAATAGACACAATAACTTTTGCATAACATATAAAACTGACTTAGGCAGTTTTTATAAAAAAGTTAAACCATCAAACATGTTTCCAAAGTTGTTTTACATGCCTTAACATAACCTGGTCATTTAACTTTTATCTTAAACAATGTTAAGGCCTAACTTTAACTAAGATGTTTCACTTGTCTAACCTAGGTTGTTTTATTTGCCTTGGTGAGGCAGGTTGTTATAGTAGTCATGGACCACTCTTGGTAGTACCAGCTTCATGGACATTGGGGTCACCTGGTTTTCTACCTGGTCTACCTGGTTTCTACCTGATGTTTGTGATGTAGGCCCCAGATAACTTCATGAAGTCGTTGTGGTACAACTGGGTGACCTTGTATGGGGATGGGTTCAGACGTGCATTTTAAAAAATGACAATGTAATCACGTGGTGTGTAAATGTCTTTCCTGATACAGCGTTCAATGCAGCTATGCATGGAGTCACACTCCATTTGTGTGTGCCCTGCAACCAGAAATTTTAGTTAAATAGTGATATCATGCTTCATGGCCAGATCAAGGCATGGTGCAACACCGATTCTGATAGCTGCAGTCATCACTCCAGACTATGACTCTTTTTAATATTTGGGTTGGCCTCTAAGACTGACTCAAAGTGTTTGAATTGCAGATGGGCAGAAACTCGCTGCCGAGGGAGCCCTCATGCTCCTCCCAGGGGTAACAATAGCCATCTGTGTTACCCAGGTTGAAGCAAGTAAAGTTGTGCATCTGCACCAACACATGCTTTCCGTGGTATGAACACAGAGTACAGAGCTAAAATAAATGCTAAATATAAAACTATTAAACACTCAACAGCAGTGTTGAATTTTTTAACAGTCTACAGTATATCTACTCAAATCAAGAATGTTGTTCATATATTTATAGCTAGCATTATTTTACCAAACAAAATGTAACTGATGCAGTGTATAGAAAGTTTGAGAAACATGAATTAGCTTACCTCATTGATCAAAGATGAGAGTTAATGCTTCACTTATGCTAAGACGAGCGTTGTTCTTCATGGGGGAGACCATTGTTGTGTAGCACAAAAACTGCTCAAGTCAATTTGAGATGACTTGGGCACATTTTTATATGCATCAAAAATGCCCAAGTCAACTAGATGACTAAGGCAGATAGTGTTTTTTGAATTTTACAAGCTTTCTGATTGGCTGAGGACATTGGTGATTACACAGGGTGGTGCAGCAGTGATAGGAGAGTAAAGTTAGGCCAATATCTCAATTTGGCAAAAAAATTTGTTAGGCAGAAATGCTATTAGGCTGATATTACTCTTGGATTTATATTTATTTATGTGTTTACTTGGCCTTTAAACTCCTTGGATCTCATTCCAATTGATCATCTGTGGGATGTGCTAGACAAACAAATCCGATCCATGAAGGCCCCACCTCACCTCTTACAGGACTTATACATGTCAGATTAACACAGCACACCTTCTAGTGGTTGACTCCACTAGACCTGTTCAACAGGTCAGGGCTGTTTTGGTGGCAAAAGAGGGTCCCACAATATTATACAGGTGGTCATAGAGGTTTCATATGACTTTATATGACTGATTATAACAGTCGTTGAACCACCAGATGGAGCTGTTGGACCAAAATAAACCAATTTGAATGGCACGATTAATGCTGCCTTTAAGTACTGTGAAAAATATTGTACATCTGAAATATTATCACAGGATTCTTTCCCTTCTGTTGCGATGTGACACGCACAAATCACATCATGAACCTAATAATTTCACATCAATCACCACACACAACATCAAACTATTCTAATTACATTTTCAAACGCGAAAATATGAACTAACAGTGTCACAATATTTAAAGTGATCTAAATCATTTTAAGTTTTATTCAGTTATAAATGCGTTGGATATGCTTCCCATCCGCTCGGGTTTAGAATTGACAAGCAGCAATGAAAGCCATCATTAATTCGACTTACACTTTGGCCAAACAAACGAGACTCCCAAAAGGAACACACACACACACACACACACCCAGTGGCAGCTCCAGTCTGTGTGGAGCAGCGCTGTAAGGCAGGTGCTGTTTGGATTAGGGGGGTTGGGCTGCCTGCTGGTAGAAAACCTGCCGCCAGACATTCACTTCGTCTCCAGCGGTGCATCAACAGCAGCGACAACGCAGCGCAGCCTCCATTTTCACCTGCTCTTCATCCACGTTTTCTTCTGTCACCATCCAGACACCAGGGCCGGTCTTAGCTATGGGCAATGTGGGCGGACAGACTGATCCCAGGCAGCAATCTACGTGAGGGCGCACGAGCGGCATTTATCATCTTGACATCCCATAGTAACTGCACTGATTAATCCAGTTACCATGGTGGCAGTGTAACATGAAGAATTGATTGGTATTTCTGTGGGGTTGGGACAGAGCTGCACTGATTGCACACAATGAAAATTAATGGAATTAGACAATAGACAAGCTCACTGGTGCTCCTTGCATATATGAAAGCTTTATTATGCATCCATGGGCGACCGTGGCTCGGTGGTAGAGTAAGTGATCCTAAAACAAAGAGAAGCATACTGGCCTCAGTGGCACTTTCACAACTGTGCCCCGTTAACCTCCTAGGGAGAGATTTGATGACAAAACTAGGGATAGCAGTAGTACCAGACCTAAGTGGTATGAAATGGCTTTGGTATGAAAGCGTGCCGTGTGATCCCGCATATGATTGTCAGCTACATTTCCGGAGGACGAGTGACTCGATGACTGACAATTGTCAAAAACGATTCAAAATAGTCCTGCAGAGCAAAGTGGACTGTTACACACTCTTTTTGGGTGACACCCATCACTTTCACCTGCTTGGGTAAAATATGTTTACACATTCAGACAAAGTGGTTAACATCTGGCCGATGTGTGCATAATGGTCCACATATTAATTTCTTCATGTCCTGCACTAATTAGACACACCCTGCCTGCACGCAGTTTATGATGCCAGTCTTTGCGCACTGTTGGATGGATAATGGGTTGTTTACCTTGTTGACTCCTTGCTGTGTTGAGAGTTGAGAGGCAGATAGACTGTGCAGTGTTTGCTTGGTTTGCTCTTTTTTGCATTATTGAAGCGGATGGTTTAATGATCCGTTGAACTGCAGTGTAACGCTAATGGACTGAAGCGCAGAGATGCCCGAGGAACTCAGGGAAAGGGTTTTGTTTGCTTTACATAAGATGACATCTGCTGTGGCATGGGGATTTATTTCTCATTTCCATTTATTCTTAGTTTGAGCAAAAGAATCTTCATTTTACTCATATCCATTTCATTGAAACATCATGCATCTGTCATATTTCATTGTGTTAACTAATCCACTAACATCTATATCTCATGATAAGATTCATTTCAATTTACCTTATGTGTCTCTGCTCCATTTGTGTTGCACTGTTTCAATATATTTCATCTGCTGGTAGCCAGTAACGTCTGACTAATAAATTTGTTGCCTGAGTCAGAGTTTTTTGTTAAGATCTGGCAAACAGATCTTCTTCCCTTTGAATATGTTTCCATGGCAACCTTTCACCTCTATGGCAAGCACTCATTTTTCTAAGTATTCAATTACTGACAATGCAGTAATCATCTCATTGTCTCTCATGTCAGAATTACAGTTGTGAAAACGAAAGATTCAATTTTGATCGTTCTGTTTCATAGTTATATGAATTGAATTTTCATGGATGTATCATACAGGAATACATTTTAAATATTATATTCATTATCTTTTTACAGATATGGTTACACTTTAATATCCTCAGTACATTGATCTGAACCC
This sequence comes from Larimichthys crocea, assembly GCF_000972845.2. Lineage (NCBI taxonomy): Eukaryota > Metazoa > Chordata > Actinopteri > Sciaenidae > Larimichthys > Larimichthys crocea. The sequence continues at coordinate 18,698,245 of NC_040018.1, read as the reverse complement.
CACAAATATAGAAACACATCCAAAGTCCATAAGACACAGTCTGGGCATGACAGACTTGGGATTTTATATCTGTTCAATCCCTTCTTCTCATCTTTACATGGAACTGCTGACGCATTGAATCAGAATCGCAGGATTACATTGTAGAATTGGCTGTGATATCTGTCTGCCTGCATTCTATAATAAGTATTCTGATAAGCTGGTCTGTTAGATTCAAGTGTTAGGATGAGTCAGACGTGCTGTGGTCTGATACTCCAGAGCGAACACATCATGGAAAACTGAATGTGATTTCCTGTACAGAGGCTCTCTGAGGTTTACTATTACACAGAGAAGAGTAACACGATAGGGAGGAGCCCAGATGTGAATATTGTTTTGACATTTGTTTTGTTTATGAGGTTGTTGTTCAGGTCTTGTTTAGTTGGCTTTGCCTGAAGAACAATTTTCCATTTTGTCTAAGATGAGAAACAAACAAGATGAACCATCCATTTTTTTACAGTCTCGGTCATTATAACTTGATTGTTTATTGCAGGGCAATGACAAGAGTGTGATCATAAATTAGGACTAAACATAATGGGGTATAAGTGTTATTATGATATGCATTCGTTTAGAGTATTACACCAAAATATAAGTGACATTTTCATATACGTGATTGTTGCATTGAGTTGCTTTTTTTTTTCTCCACTAAATAATTTATAGTATATAGTATAGTATTTATAGTAAGTATAATACCAAAAGCCTGGAATTAAAGTGCGACATAAGCAAAAACGTCCCCAGGCTCAAAAGGTTGAAATGAGGAAAACACCACATGAGACGAATTGGTATAGGATGGCTGACAAATGATGCTATAACATGATCTACAAACGCTATAATCCAGATATCAGGATTAGCAGTAAATGCCCACTATGTATCTTTATAGGAGACTGTCTCTCTTGCTTGTGCATTTTCATCATATGGAATAAAGGCAGAAATGGAGCCTGCCTGGTACTACTATACTTTGGGTGAGATGGTAGTCAAAGGGGAAAGGAATAAAGATGTTTTCCTCAAAGTGCAAATATGCCTGAGCAAGCACATTAGAAAACTCTTGAATAACCTCTATCAACCCCTGATAATCCCAGTAAAAAGCTCCTGCAATGGCTGCCCTGTATAAGTATCCTTTCGAGATAGGCCCACACTAAGTTTTGGTTGGTGTAGCAGCAAGTACTGCTCTACTAAAAGTCTGAAAACAACTTTGGACATCTTTTGTTATGTAATACCTGTAATATAGTTTCCGGTGACAACCACTGGAAACAGGAGCCCAACTGGATACGGTACATGAAAATTCCAACACTGGTTCTCATGTTGCGTTAAGATATCATACTGGTGTATTTGCATAATCTAGCCATGTTTTTACCAGAAGTCATTTACACAACATCCTAAGTATTTCACTACCTTCCAGACAACCGTTGTTTTCAACATTAAAATCACCTTGCAGGGATGTCGTTAGCTCAGTCGGTAGGCATTCACCCCATGTACAAAGGCTCAGTCCTTGCCATGGCAGTGAAGTCAGCTTTCCCGCATGTCATTCCCCATCTCTCTCTCCCACATTCCTGTCAATCTTCAAATAAAGCCCAAAAAGGCCAAAAAAAATCTAAAAAAATAAATAAATAAAATCACCTTGCAGAGACTTGACTTGATGAATTATGTGAATTTGGTAACCCCAACCAAACAATACACACAAAATACATTCAAACTTGATGTTCACTGATGAATTACCAAGTGTCCTGTCATCAGTGGCATCCTTGTAAGAAGAATTAGTCCATGTGAAATGTAAAATAAAGAATTAGCTATTGTATACTTTTGGGAAATAGCCAGAATAGTATTAAATATACTTCATTTGAAGTAGTAAGGGGCAGAACAGTGGTGCAGTGTTAGCACTGTTGCTTCACAGCAAGAGGTTCCTTGTTCGAAGGCTGGGACCTGTGTGTATAGAGTTTGCATGGGTTCCCTGGCTTTCCCAGCTTCCTACCACAGTCCTAGAGCATTCAGTTAATGAGTTAATTGATGACCCTAAATTTCAGCTCCGTAATAAGGTAGTAACCTCTCATGCAGCCCTTGCCTTTCGCCAAGAATCAGTTGATCCAGCCTCTTAACCCTGTTATGGTTAAGCAGTTACATAAATTGGATGAATGGATGAAGTCAGTAAGCTGAAACATCCATTTCTTCACCTATTGCACACCACCCAAGGATCAAATCGTCAGCCTAATAGCATATCTGCCTAACTCATTTTTTCAGGTTTTTGGTAAAAACAAGAAAAAACACTTTTTTTCAGCAAGTTGTAAGAACTTTTTTTTATATGTTAATGGTGACTCCCACCAGATGTGTGAACAAGTTTGAAAATAAAAAATAGACACAATAACTTTTGCATAACATATAAAACTGACTTAGGCAGTTTTTATAAAAAAGTTAAACCATCAAACATGTTTCAAAGTTGTTTTACATGCCTTAACATACCTGGTCATTTAACTTTTATCTTAAACAATGTTAAGGCCTAACTTTAACTAAGATGTTTCACTTGTCTAACCTAGGTTGTTTTATTTGCCTTGGTGGGCAGGTTGTTATAGTAGTCATGGACCACTCTTGGTAGTACCAGCTTCATGGACATTGGGGTCACCTGGTTTTTCTACCTGGTCTACCTGGTTTCTACCTGATGTTTGTGATGTAGGCCCCAGATAACTTCATGAAGTCGTTGTGGTACAAACTGGGGTGACCTTGTATGGGATGGGTTCAGACGTGCAGTTTAAAAAATGACAATGTAATCACGTGGTGTGTAAATGTCTTTCCTGATACAGCGTTCAATGCAGCTATGCATGGAGTCACACTCCATTTGTGTGTGCCCTGCAACCAGAAATTTTAGTTAATAGTGATATCATGCTTCATGGCCAGATCAAGGCATGGTGCAACACCGATTCTGATAGCTGCAGTCATCACTCCAGACTATGACTCTTTTTAATATTTGGGTTGGCCTCTAAGACTGACTCAAAGTGTTTGAATTGCAGATGGGCAAAAACTCGCTGCCGAGGGAGCCCTCATGCTCCTCCCAGGGGTAACAATAGCCATCTGTGTTACCCAGGTTGAAGCAAGTAAAGTTGTGCATCTGCACCAACACATACTTTCCGTGGTATGAACACAGAGTACAGAGCTAAAATAAATGCTAAATATAAAACTATTAAACACTCACACAGCAGTGTTGAATTTTTTAACAGTCTACAGTATTCTACTCAAATCAAGAATTTTGTTCATATATTTATAGCTAGCATTATTTTAGCAAACAAAATGTAACTGATGCAGTGTATAGAAAGTTTGAGAAATATGAATTAGCTTACCTGATGGATCAAAGATGAGAGTTAATCCTTCACTTATGCTAAGACGAGCGTTTG